>NW_022262118.1:0-26776 GCF_002021735.2 Oncorhynchus kisutch | reverse complement strand
TATCCAGAGTGCTTCAAACATGATTTAGAGCTTGTTTATGGAAAATGCTTATTTTCTGCATTTCAATGTTGCAACTTGCTGAAAACTGTCCACTGCGTTCATTTCATCTCAACCTAACAGCGCAGCAACAATTGTGTACTCCAGATGCAAACATGATTTAGAGCTTGTTTATGGAAAGTGCTTATTTCTGCATTTCAATGTGTAACTTGCTGAAACATCCACGGTTTCATTCATCCACTATACACAGCACACAAATTTTTTTATCCAGTGCTTCAAACATGATTTAGAGCTTGTTATGGAAAAGTGCTTATTTCTTCATTTCAATGTTGCAACTTGCTGAAAACTGTCCACGGCGTTCATTTCATCTCAACTATAGACAGCACAGCAAAATTGACATCCAGAGTGCATCAACATGATTTAGAGCTTGTTTATGGAAAGTGCTTATTTCTGCATTTCAATGTTGTAACTTGCTGAAAACATCTACAGTGTTTTTCATAACATCTCGAATAAACATAACAAAAACATTTTTTTTATCCAGAGTGCTTCAAACATGATTTAGAGCTTGTTTATGGAAAAGTGCTTATTTCTGCATTTCAATGTTGTAACTGCTGAAACTCTCCACGGCGTTTTCATAACACATCAATAACAGCACAAAACATTTTTTTTATCCAGAGTGCATCAAACATGATTTAGAGCTTGTTTATGGAAAAGTGCTTATTTCTGCATTTCAATGTTGCAACTTGCTGAAAACTGTCCACGGGTTCATTTCATCTCAACCTAGACACAGCGCAGCAAAATTGGACATCCAGAGTGCATCAAACATGATTTAGAGCTTGTTTTATGAAAAGTGCTTATTTCTGCATTTCAATGTTGTAACTTGCTGAAAACTGTCTACGTGTGTTCATTTCATCTCGAATAACATAACAAAAAAATTGGACATCCAGAGTGCTTCAAACATGATTTAGAGCTTGTTTATGGAAAAGTGCTTATTTCTGCATTTCAATGTTGCAACTTGCTGAAACTGTCCACGGCGTTCATTTCATCTCAACCTAGACACAGCGCAGCAAATTTGACATCCAGAGTGCATCAACATGATTTAGAGCTTGTTTATGGAAAGTGCTTATTTCTGCATTTCAATGTTGTAACTTGCTGAAAACAGTCTACAGTGTTTTCATAACATCTCGAATAAACAACCAAAAACATTTTTTTCCAGAGTGCTTCAAACATGATTTAGAGCTTGTTTGGAAAAGTGCTTATTTCTGCATTTCAATGTTGCAACTAGCTGAAACTGTCCACGGCGTTCATTTCATCTCAACCTGACACAGCGCAGCAAAAATGGACATCCAGAGTGCATCAAACATGATTTAGAGCTTGTTTATGGAAAAGTGCTTATTATCTGCATTTCAATGTTGCAACTTGCTGAAAACTGTCCACGTTCATTTCATCTCAACTAGACACAGCGCAGCAAAAATTGGACATCCAGAGTGCATCAAACATGATTTAGAGCTTGTTTATGGAAAAGTGCTTATTTCTGCATTTCAATGTTGGAACTTGCTGAAACATTCCTACAGTGTTTTTCGATAATCATTCGAATAAACATAACACAAAACATTTTTTATCCAAGTGCTTCAAACAGGATTTAGAGCGTGTTATGGAAAGAGTGCTTATTTCTGCATTCAATGTTGCAACTAGCTGAAACTAGTCCACGGTGTTCATTTCATCTCACCTAGACACAGCACAGCAAAATTGGACATCCAGAAGTGCATCAACATGATTTAGAGCTTGTTTATGGGAAAGGTGCTTATGTCTGCATTTCAATGTTGTAACTTGCTGAAAACATCTACAGTGTTTCATAACATCGTCGAATAAACATAACAAAAAACATTTTTTTTATCCAGAGTGCTTCAAACAATGATTTAGAGCTTGTTTATGGAAAAGTGCTTATTTCTGCATGGTCAATGTGGTAACTTGCTGAAGAACATCTACAAGATGTTTCATTAACATCTCGAATAAACATAACAAAAACAGTTTTTTTATCCAGAGTGCATTCAAACATGATTTAGAGCGTTGTTTATGGAAAGTGCTTATTCTCTGCATTTCAATGTTGTAACTTGCTGAACAGTCCACGGTGTTCATTTCATCTCAACCTAGACAACAGCGCAAGCAAAAAATTGGACATCCAGAGTGCATCAAACATGATTTAGAGCTTGTTTATGGAAAAGTGCTTATTTCTTTCTGCATTTCAATGTTGTAACTTGCTGAAAACGGTCTACAGTGTTTTCATACTCTCGAATAAACATAACAAAAACCATTTTTTATCCAGAGTGCTTCAAACATGATTTAGAGCTTGTTAGGGAAAAGTGCTTATTCTGTCATTCAATGTTGCAACTAGCTGAAACTGTCCACGGCGTCATTTCATCTCACCTAGACACAGCGCAGCAAAAATTGGACATCCAGAGTGCATCAAACATGAGTTAGAGCTTGTTTATGGAAAAGTGCTTATTTCTGCATTTCAATGTTGTAACTTGCTGAAAACAGTCTACAGTGTTTTCATAACATCTCGAATAAACATAACAAAAACATTTTTTATCCAGAGTGCTTCAAACATGATTTAGAGCTTGTTTATGGAAAAGTGCTTATTTCTGCATTTCAATGTTGCAACTTGCTGAAAACTGTCCACGGCGTTCATTTCATCTCAACCTAGACACAGCGCAGCAAAAATTGGACATCCAGAGTGCATCAAACATGATTTAGAGCTTGTTTATGGAAAGTGCTTATTTCTGCATTTCAATGTTGCAACTTGCTGAAAACTATCCACGGTGTTCATTTCATCTCAACTAGACACAGCACAGCAAAATTGACATCCAGAGTGCATCAAACATGATTTAGAGCTTGTTTATGGAAAAGTGCTTATTTCTGCATTTCAATGTTGCAACTTGCTGAAAACTGTCCACGGTGTTCATTTCATCTCAACCTAGACACAGCGCAGCAAAAATTGGACATCCAGAGTGCATCAAACATGATTTAGAGCTTGTTTACTGGAAAAGTGCTTATTCTCTGCATTTCAATGTTGTAACTTGCTGAAAACTATCCACGGTGGTTCATTTCATCTCAACCAGACCCAGCGCAGCAAAAATTGGACATCCAGAGTGCATCAAACATGATTTAGAGCTTGTTTATGGGAAAAGTGCTTATTTCTGCATTTCAATGTTGTAACTGTGCTGAAAACAGTCTACAGTGTTTTCATAACATCTCGAATAAACATAACACAAAACATTTTTTTATCCAGAGTGCTTCAAACATGATTTAGAGCTTGTTTATGGGAAAGTGCTTATTTTTCTGCATTTCAATGTTGTAACTTGCTGAAAACATAGCCACGGTGTTCATTTCATCTCAACCCTAGACAGCAGCAGCAAAAATTGGACATCCAGAGTGCATCAACATATTTAGAGCTTGTTTATGGAAAAGTGCGTATTTGCTGCATTTCATGTTGTAAACTTGCTGAAAACAGTCTACAGGTTTTCATAACATCTCGAATAAACATAACAAAAACATTTTTTATCCAGAGGGCTTCAAACATGATTTAGAGCTTGTATATGGAAAAGTGCTTATTCTGCATTCAATGTTGTCAACTAGCTGAAAACTATACACGCTTTCATTTCATCTCAACCTAGACACAGCGCAGCAAAAATTGGACATCCAGAGTGCATCAAACATGATTTAAGAGCTTGTTTATGGAAAGTGCTTATTTCTCTGCATTTCAATGTTGTAACTTGCTGAAAACAGTCTACAGTGTTTTCATAACATCTCGAATAAACATAACAAAAACATTTTTTTATCCAGAGTGCTTCAAACATGATTTAGAGCTTGTTTATGAAAAGTGCTTATTTCTGCATTTCAATGTTGTCAACTAGCTGAAAACTGATCCACGGCTGTTCATTTCATCTCAACCTAGACACAGCGCAGCAAAAATTGGACATCCAGAGTGCATCAAACATGATTTAGAGCTTGTTTATATGGAAAAGTGCTTATTTCTGCATTCAATGTTGTAACTTGCTGAAAACAGTCTACAGTGTTTTCATAACATCTCGAATAAACATAACAAAACATTTTTTTATCCAGAGTGCTTCAAACATGATTTAGAGCTTGTTTATGGAAAAGTGCTTATTTCTGCATTTCAATGTTGCAACTTGCTGAAAACTGTCCACGGCGTTCATTTCATCTCAACCTAGACACAGCGCAGCAAAAATTGGACATCCAGAGTGCATCAAACATGATTTAGAGCTTGTTTATGGAAAAGTGCTTATTTCTGCATTTCAATGTTGCAACTTGCTGAAAACTATCCACGGTGTTCATTTCATCTCAACTATACACAGCACACAAAATTGGACATCCAGAGTGCATCAAACATGATTTAGAGCTTGTTTATGGAAAAGTGCTTATTTCTGCATTTCAATGTTGTAACTTGCTGAAAACAGTCTACAGTGTTTTCATAACATCTCGAATAAACATAACAAAACATTTTTTTATCCAGAGTGCTTCAAACATGATTTAGAGCTTGTTTAGGAAAAGTGCTTATTCTTCTGCATTTCATGTTGTAACTTGCTGAAAACTATCCACGGTGTTCATTTCATTCTCAACCTAGACACAGCGCAGCAAAATTGGACATCCAGAGGTGCAATCAACAATGATAGCTTGTTATGGAAAAGTGCTTATTTCTGCATTTCAATGTTGTAACTTGCTGAAACTGTCTACAGTGTTTTCATAACATCTCGAATAACATACAAAAACATTTTTTTATCCAGAGTGCTTCAAACATGATTTAGAGCTTGTTTATGGAAAGTGCTTATTTCTGCATTTCAATGTTGTAACTGCTGAAAACTATCACGGTGTTCATTTCACTCAACCTAGACACAGCGCAGCAAAAATTGGACATCCAGAGTGCATCAACATGATTTAGAGCTTGTTTATGGAAAAGTGCTTATTTCTGCATTTCAAATGTTGTAACTTGCTGACAAACGGTTACAGTGTTTTCATAACATCTCGAATAAACATAACAAAAACATTTTTTATCCAGAGTGCTTCAAACATGATTTAGAGCTTGTTTATGGAAAAGTGCTTATTTCTGCATTTCAATGTTGCAACTTGCTGAAAACTGTCCACGGCGTTCATTTCATCTCAACCTAGACACAGCACAGCAAAAATTGGACATCCAGAGTGCATCAAACATGATTTAGAGCTTGTTTATGGAAAAGTGCTTATTTCTGCATTTCAATGTTGCAACTTGCTGAAAACTGTCCACGGTGTTCATTTCATCTCAACCTAGACACAGCGCAGCAAAAATTGGACATCCAGAGTGCATCAAACATGATTTAGAGCTTGTTTATGGAAAAGTGCTTATTTCTGCATTTCAATGTTGTAACTTGCTGAAAACTATCCACGGTGTTCATTTCATCTCAACTAGACACAGCACAACAAAAATTGGACATCCAGAGTGCATCAAACATGATTTAGAGCTTGTTTATGGAAAAGTGCTTATTTCTGCATTTCAATGTTGCAACTTGCTGAAAACTATCCACGGTGTTCATTTCATCTCAACTAGACAGCACAGCAAAATTGGACATCCAGAGTGCATCAAACATGATTTAGAGCTTGTTTATGGAAAAGTGCTTATTTCTGCATTTCAATGTTGTAACTTGCTGAAAACAGTCTACAGTGTTTTCATAACATCTCGAATAAACATAACAAAACATTTTTTATCCAGAGTGCTTCAAACATGATTTAGAGCTTGTTTATGGAAAAGTGCTTATTTCTGCATTTCAATGTTGTAACTTGCTGAAAACAGTCTACAGTGTTTCATAACATCTCGAATAAACATAACAAACATTTTTTTTATCCAGAGTGCTTCAAACATGATTTAGAGCTTGTTTATGGAAAAGTGCTTATTTCTGCATTTCAATGTTGCAACTTGCTGAAAACTGTCCACGGTGTTCATTTCATCTCAACCTAGACACAGCGCAGCAAAAATTGGACATCCAGAGTGCATCAAACATGATTTAGAGCTTGGTTTATGGAAAAGTGCTTATTTCTGCATTTCAATGTTGTAACTTGCTGAAACAGTCTACAGTGTTTTCATAACATCTCGAATAAACATAACAAAAACATTTTTTTATCCAGAGTGCTTCAAACATGATTTAGAGCTTGTTTATGGAAAAGTGCTTATTTCTGCATTTCAATGTTGCAACTAGCTGAAAACTGTCCACGACGTCGTTCATTTCATCTCAACCTAGACACAGCGCAGCAAAATTGGACATCCAGAGTGCATCAAACATGATTTAGAGCTTGTTTATGGAAAAGTGCTTATTTCTGCATTTCAATGTTGTAACTTGCTGAAAACTAGTCTACAGTGTTTTCATAGCATCTCGAATAAACATAACAAAAACATTTTTTATCCAGAGTGCTTCAAACATGATTTAGAGCTTGTTTATGGAAAAGTGCTTATTTCTGCATTTCAATGTTGCAACTAGCTGAAAACTGTCCACGGCGTTCATTTCATCTCAACCTAGACACAGCGCAGCAAAAATTGGACATCCAGAGTGCATCAAACATGATTTAGAGCTTGTTTATGGAAAAGTGCTTATTTCTGCATTTCAATGTTGCAACTTGCTGAAAACTGTCCACGGTGTTCATTTCATCTCAACCTAGACACAGCACAGCAAAAATTGGACATCCAGAGTGCATCAAACATGATTTAGAGCTTGTTTATGGAAAAGTGCTTATTTCTGCATTTCAATGTTGCAACTTGCTGAAAACTGTCCACGGTGTTCATTTCATCTCAACTAGACACAGCACAGCAAAATTGGACATCCAGAGTGCATCAAACATGATTTAGAGCTTGTTTATGGAAAAGTGCTTATTTCTGCATTTCAATGTTGTAACTTGCTGAAAACTATCCACGGTGTTCATTTCATCTCAACAATAGACAGCACAACAAAAATTGGACATCCAGAGTGCATCAAACATGATTTAGAGCTTGTTTATGGAAAAGTGCTTATTTCTGCATTTCAATGTTGTAACTTGCTGAAAACAGTCCAGTGTTTTCATAACATCTCGAATAAACATAACAAAAACATTTTTTATCCAGAGTGCTTCAAACATGATTTAGAGCTTGTTTATGGAAAAGTGCTTATTTCTGCATTTCAATGTTGTAACTTGCTGAAAACAGTCTACAGTGTTTTCATAACATCTCGAATAAACATAACAAAAACATTTTTTATCCAGAGTGCTTCAAACATGATTTAGAGCTTGTTTATGGAAAAGTGCTTATTTCTGCATTTCAATGTTGCAACTTGCTGAAAACTATCCACGGTGTTCATTTCATCTCAACCTAGACAGCACAGCAAAAATTGGACATCCAGAGTGCATCAAACATGATTTAGAGCTTGTTTATGGAAAAGTGCTTATTTCTGCATTTCAATGTTGTAACTTGCTGAAAACAGTCTACAGTGTTTTCATAACATCTCGAATAAACATAACAAAAACATTTTTTTATCCAGAGTGCTTCAAACATGATTTAGAGCTTGTTTATGGAAAAGTGCTTATTTCTGCATTTCAATGTTGCAACTTGCTGAAAACTGTCCACGGCGTTCATTTCATCTCAACCTAGACACAGCGCAGCAAAAATTGGACATCCAGAGTGCATCAAACATGATTTAGAGCTTGTTTATGGAAAAGTGCTTATTTCTGCATTTCAATGTTGTAACTTGCTGAAAACAGTCTACAGTGTTTTCATAACATCTCGAATAAACATAACAAAAACATTTTTTTATCCAGAGTGCTTCAAACATGATTTAGAGCTTGTTTATGGAAAAGTGCTTATTTCTGCATTTCAATGTTGCAACTTGCTGAAAACTGTCCACGGTGTTCATTTCATCTCAACCTAGACACAGCACAGCAAAAATTGGACATCCAGAGTGCATCAAACATGATTTAGAGCTTGTTTATGGAAAAGTGCTTATTTCTGCATTTCAATGTTGTAACTTGCTGAAAACAGTCTACAGTGTTTTCATAACATCTCGAATAAACATAACAAAAATTTTTTATCCAGAGTGCTTCAAACATGATTTAGAGCTTGTTTATGGAAAAGTGCTTATTTCTGCATTTCAATGTTGCAACTTGCTGAAAACTGTCCACGGCGTTCATTTCATCTCAACCTAGACACAGCACAGCAAAAATTGGACATCCAGAGTGCATCAAACATGATTTAGAGCTTGTTTATGGAAAAGTGCTTATTTCTGCATTTCAATGTTGCAACTTGCTGAAAACTATCCACGGTGTTCATTTCATCTCAACTAGACAGCACAGCAAAAATTGGACATCCAGAGTGCATCAAACATGATTTAGAGCTTGTTTATGGAAAAGTGCTTATTTCTGCATTTCAATGTTGTAACTTGCTGAAAACAGTCTACAGTGTTTTCATAACATCTCGAATAAACATAACAAAAACATTTTTTATCCAGAGTGCTTCAAACATGATTTAGAGCTTGTTTATGGAAAAGTGCTTATTTCTGCATTTCAATGTTGCAACTTGCTGAAAACTGTCCACGGTGTTCATTTCATCTCAACCTAGACACAGCAGCAAAAATTGGACATCCAGAGTGCATCAAACATGATTTAGAGCTTGTTTATGGAAAAGTGCTTATTTCTGCATTTCAATGTTGTAACTTGCTGAAAACAGTCTACAGTGTTTTCATAACATCTCGAATAAACATAACAAAAACATTTTTTTCCAGAGTGCTTCAAACATGATTTAGAGCTTGTTTATGGAAAAGTGCTTATTTCTGCATTTCAATGTTGCAACTAGCTGAAAACTGTCCACGGCGTTCATTTCATCTCACCTAGACACAGCGCAGCAAAAATTGGACATCCAGAGTGCATCAAACATGATTTAGAGCTTGTTTATGGAAAAGTGCTTATTTCTGCATTCAATGTTGTAACTGCTGAAAACAGTCTACAGTGTTTTCATAACATCTCGAATAAACATAACAAAAACATTTTTTATCCAGAGTGCTTCAAACATGATTTAGAGCTTGTTTATGGAAAAGTGCTTATTTCTGCATTTCAATGTTGCAACTTGCTGAAAACTGTCCACGGCGTTCATTTCATCTCAACCTAGACACAGCACAGCAAAAATTGGACATCCAGAGTGCATCAAACATGATTTAGAGCTTGTTTATGGAAAAGTGCTTATTTCTGCATTTCAATGTTGCAACTTGCTGAAAACTGTCCACGGTGTTCATTTCATCTCAACTAGACACAGCACAGCAAAAATTGGACATCCAGAGTGCATCAAACATGATTTAGAGCTTGTTTATGGAAAAGTGCTTATTTCTGCATTTCAATGTTGTAACTTGCTGAAAACTATCCACGGTGTTCATTTCATCTCAACTAGACAGCACAACAAAAATTGGACATCCAGAGTGCATCAAACATGATTTAGAGCTTGTTTATGGAAAAGTGCTTATTTCTGCATTTCAATGTTGTAACTTGCTGAAAACAGTCTACAGTGTTTTCATAACATCTCGAATAAACATAACAAAAACATTTTTTTATCCAGAGTGCTTCAAACATGATTTAGAGCTTGTTTATGGAAAAGTGCTTATTTCTGCATTTCAATGTTGCAACTTGCTGAAAACTGTCCACGGTGTTCATTTCATCTCAACCTAGACAGCACAGCAAAAATTGGACATCCAGAGTGCATCAAACATGATTTAGAGCTTGTTTATGGAAAAGTGCTTATTTCTGCATTTCAATGTTGTAACTTGCTGAAAACAGTCTACAGTGTTTTCATAACATCTCGAATAAACATAACAAAAACATTTTTTTATCCAGAGTGCTTCAAACATGATTTAGAGCTTGTTTATGGAAAAGTGCTTATTTCTGCATTTCAATGTTGCAACTTGCTGAAAACTGTCCACGGTGTTCATTTCATCTCAACCTAGACACAGCACAAAAATTGGACATCCAGAGTGCATCAAACATGATTTAGAGCTTGTTTATGGAAAAGTGCTTATTTCTGCATTTCAATGTTGCAACTTGCTGAAAACTATCCACGGTGTTCATTTCATCTCAATAGACACAGCACAGCAAAAATTGGACATCCAGAGTGCATCAAACATGATTTAGAGCTTGTTTATGGAAAAGTGCTTATTTCTGCATTTCAATGTTGCAACTTGCTGAAAACAGTCTACAGTGTTTTCATAACATCTCGAATAAACATAACAAAAACATTTTTTTATCCAGAGTGCTTCAAACATGATTTAGAGCTTGTTTATGGAAAAGTGCTTATTTCTGCATTTCAATGTTGCAACTTGCTGAAAACTGTCCACGGTGTTCATTTCATCTCAACCTAGACACAGCACAGCAAAAATTGGACATCCAGAGTGCATCAAACATGATTTAGAGCTTGTTTATGGAAAAGTGCTTATTTCTGCATTTCAATGTTGTAACTTGCTGAAAACTGTCCACGGTGTTCATTTCATCTCAACTATAGACAGCACAGCAAAATTGGACATCCAGAGTGCATCAAACATGATTTAGAGCTTGTTTATGGAAAAGTGCTTATTTCTGCATTTCAATGTTGCAACTTGCTGAAAACTATCCACGGTGTTCATTTCATCTCAACTAGACAGCACAACAAAAATTGGACATCCAGAGTGCATCAAACATGATTTAGAGCTTGTTTATGGAAAAGTGCTTATTTCTGCATTTCAATGTTGTAACTTGCTGAAAACAGTCTACAGTGTTTTCATAACATCTCGAATAAACATAACAAAAATTTTTTTATCCAGAGTGCTTCAAACATGATTTAGAGCTTGTTTATGGAAAAGTGCTTATTTCTGCATTTCAATGTTGTAACTTGCTGAAAACAGTCTACAGTGTTTTCATAACACTCGAATAAACATAACAAAAACATTTTTTTATCCAGAGTGCTTCAAACATGATTTAGAGCTTGTTTATGGAAAAGTGCTTATTTCTGCATTTCAATGTTGCAACTTGCTGAAAACTGTCCACGGTGTTCATTTCATCTCAACCTAGACACAGCACAGCAAAAATTGGACATCCAGAGTGCATCAAACATGATTTAGAGCTTGTTTATGGAAAAGTGCTTATTTCTGCATTTCAATGTTGTAACTTGCTGAAAACAGTCTACAGTGTTTTCATAACATCTCGAATAAACATAACAAAAACATTTTTTTATCCAGAGTGCTTCAAACATGATTTAGAGCTTGTTTATGGAAAAGTGCTTATTTCTGCATTTCAATGTTGCAACTTGCTGAAAACTGTCCACGGCGTTCATTTCATCTCAACCTAGACACAGCACAGCAAAAATTGGACATCCAGAGTGCATCAAACATGATTTAGAGCTTGTTTATGGAAAAGTGCTTATTTCTGCATTTCAATGTTGTAACTTGCTGAAAACAGTCTACAGTGTTTTCATAACATCTCGAATAAACATAACAAAAACATTTTTTTATCCAGAGTGCTTCAAACATGATTTAGAGCTTGTTTATGGAAAAGTGCTTATTTCTGCATTTCAATGTTGCAACTTGCTGAAAACTGTCCACGGTGTTCATTTCATCTCAACCTAGACACAGCACAGCAAAAATTGGACATCCAGAGTGCATCAAACATGATTTAGAGCTTGTTTATGGAAAAGTGCTTATTTCTGCATTTCAATGTTGCAACTTGCTGAAAACTGTCCACGGTGTTCATTTCATCTCAACTAGACACAGCACAGCAAAAATTGGACATCCAGAGTGCATCAAACATGATTTAGAGCTTGTTTATGGAAAAGTGCTTATTTCTGCATTTCAATGTTGCAACTTGCTGAAAACTATCCACGGTGTTCATTTCATCTCAACTATACACAGCACAACAAAAATTGGACATCCAGAGTGCATCAAACATGATTTAGAGCTTGTTTATGGAAAAGTGCTTATTTCTGCATTTCAATGTTGCAACTTGCTGAAAACTATCCACGGTGTTCATTTCATCTCAACTAGACACAACAAAAAATTGGACATCCAGAGTGCATCAAACATGATTTAGAGCTTGTTTATGGAAAAGTGCTTATTTCTGCATTTCAATGTTGTAACTTGCTGAAAACAGTCTACAGTGTTTTCATAACATCTCGAATAAACATAACAAAAACATTTTTTTATCCAGAGTGCTTCAAACATGATTTAGAGCTTGTTTATGGAAAAGTGCTTATTTCTGCATTTCAATGTTGCAACTTGCTGAAAACTGTCCACGGTGTTCATTTCATCTCAACCTAGACACAGCACAGCAAAAATTGGACATCCAGAGTGCATCAAACATGATTTAGAGCTTGTTTATGGAAAAGTGCTTATTTCTGCATTTCAATGTTGTAACTTGCTGAAAACAGTCTACAGTGTTTTCATAACATCTCGAATAAACATAACAAAAACATTTTTTATCCAGAGTGCTTCAAACATGATTTAGAGCTTGTTTATGGAAAAGTGCTTATTTCTGCATTTCAATGTTGCAACTTGCTGAAAACTGTCCACGGTGTTCATTTCATCTCAACCTAGACACAGCACAGCAAAAATTGGACATCCAGAGTGCATCAAACATGATTTAGAGCTTGTTTATGGAAAAGTGCTTATTTCTGCATTTCAATGTTGCAACTTGCTGAAAACTGTCCACGGTGTTCATTTCATCTCAACTAGACACAGCACAGCAAAAATTGGACATCCAGAGTGCATCAAACATGATTTAGAGCTTGTTTATGGAAAAGTGCTTATTTCTGCATTTCAATGTTGTAACTTGCTGAAAACAGTCTACAGTGTTTTCATAACATCTCGAATAAACATAACAAAAACATTTTTTTATCCAGAGTGCTTCAAACATGATTTAGAGCTTGTTTATGGAAAAGTGCTTATTTCTGCATTTCAATGTTGCAACTTGCTGAAAACTGTCCACGGTGTTCATTTCATCTCAACCTAGACACAGCACAGCAAAAATTGGACATCCAGAGTGCATCAAACATGATTTAGAGCTTGTTTATGGAAAAGTGCTTATTTCTGCATTTCAATGTTGTAACTTGCTGAAAACAGTCTACAGTGTTTTCATAACATCTCGAATAAACATAACAAAAACATTTTTTATCCAGAGTGCTTCAAACATGATTTAGAGCTTGTTTATGGAAAAGTGCTTATTTCTGCATTTCAATGTTGCAACTTGCTGAAAACTGTCCACGGTGTTCATTTCATCTCAACCTAGACACAGCGCAGCAAAAATTGGACATCCAGAGTGCATCAAACATGATTTAGAGCTTGTTTATGGAAAAGTGCTTATTTCTGCATTTCAATGTTGTAACTTGCTGAAAACAGTCTACAGTGTTTTCATAACATCTCGAATAAACATAACAAAAACATTTTTTTATCCAGAGTGCTTCAAACATGATTTAGAGCTTGTTTATGGAAAAGTGCTTATTTCTGCATTTCAATGTTGCAACTTGCTGAAAACTGTCCACGGCGTTCATTTCATCTCAACCTAGACACAGCACAGCAAAAATTGGACATCCAGAGTGCATCAAACATGATTTAGAGCTTGTTTATGGAAAAGTGCTTATTTCTGCATTTCAATGTTGCAACTTGCTGAAAACTGTCCACGGTGTTCATTTCATCTCAACCTAGACACAGCACAGCAAAAATTGGACATCCAGAGTGCATCAAACATGATTTAGAGCTTGTTTATGGAAAAGTGCTTATTTCTGCATTTCAATGTTGTAACTTGCTGAAAACAGTCTACAGTGTTTTCATAACATCTCGAATAAACATAACAAAAACATTTTTTTATCCAGAGTGCTTCAAACATGATTTAGAGCTTGTTTATGGAAAAGTGCTTATTTCTGCATTTCAATGTTGCAACTTGCTGAAAACTGTCCACGGTGTTCATTTCATCTCAACCTAGACACAGCGCAGCAAAAATTGGACATCCAGAGTGCATCAAACATGATTTAGAGCTTGTTTATGGAAAAGTGCTTATTTCTGCATTTCAATGTTGTAACTTGCTGAAAACAGTCTACAGTGTTTTCATAACATCTCGAATAAACATAACAAAAACATTTTTTATCCAGAGTGCTTCAAACATGATTTAGAGCTTGTTTATGGAAAAGTGCTTATTTCTGCATTTCAATGTTGCAACTTGCTGAAAACTGTCCACGGTGTTCATTTCATCTCAACCTAGACACAGCACAGCAAAAATTGGACATCCAGAGTGCATCAAACATGATTTAGAGCTTGTTTATGGAAAAGTGCTTATTTCTGCATTTCAATGTTGTAACTTGCTGAAAACAGTCTACAGTGTTTTCATAACATCTCGAATAAACATAACAAAAACATTTTTTTATCCAGAGTGCTTCAAACATGATTTAGAGCTTGTTTATGGAAAAGTGCTTATTTCTGCATTTCAATGTTGCAACTTGCTGAAAACTGTCCACGGTGTTCATTTCATCTCAACCTAGACACAGCACAGCAAAAATTGGACATCCAGAGTGCATCAAACATGATTTAGAGCTTGTTTATGGAAAAGTGCTTATTTCTGCATTTCAATGTTGTAACTTGCTGAAAACAGTCTACAGTGTTTTCATAACATCTCGAATAAACATAACAAAAACATTTTTTATCCAGAGTGCTTCAAACATGATTTAGAGCTTGTTTATGGAAAAGTGCTTATTTCTGCATTTCAATGTTGCAACTTGCTGAAAACTGTCCACGGTGTTCATTTCATCTCAACCTAGACACAGCACAGCAAAAATTGGACATCCAGAGTGCATCAAACATGATTTAGAGCTTGTTTATGGAAAAGTGCTTATTTCTGCATTTCAATGTTGTAACTTGCTGAAAACAGTCTACAGTGTTTTCATAACATCTCGAATAAACATAACAAAAACATTTTTTTATCCAGAGTGCTTCAAACATGATTTAGAGCTTGTTTATGGAAAAGTGCTTATTTCTGCATTTCAATGTTGCAACTTGCTGAAAACTGTCCACGGTGTTCATTTCATCTCAACCTAGACACAGCACAGCAAAATTGGACATCCAGAGTGCATCAAACATGATTTAGAGCTTGTTTATGGAAAAGTGCTTATTTCTGCATTTCAATGTTGTAACTTGCTGAAAACAGTCTACAGTGTTTTCATAACATCTCGAATAAACATAACAAAAACATTTTTTATCCAGAGTGCTTCAAACATGATTTAGAGCTTGTTTATGGAAAAGTGCTTATTTCTGCATTTCAATGTTGCAACTTGCTGAAAACTGTCCACGGCGTTCATTTCATCTCAACCTAGACACAGCACAGCAAAAATTGGACATCCAGAGTGCATCAAACATGATTTAGAGCTTGTTTATGGAAAAGTGCTTATTTCTGCATTTCAATGTTGTAACTTGCTGAAAACAGTCTACAGTGTTTTCATAACATCTCGAATAAACATAACAAAAACATTTTTTTATCCAGAGTGCTTCAAACATGATTTAGAGCTTGTTTATGGAAAAGTGCTTATTTCTGCATTTCAATGTTGCAACTTGCTGAAAACTGTCCACGGTGTTCATTTCATCTCAACCTAGACACAGCACAGCAAAAATTGGACATCCAGAGTGCATCAAACATGATTTAGAGCTTGTTTATGGAAAAGTGCTTATTTCTGCATTTCAATGTTGTAACTTGCTGAAAACAGTCTACAGTGTTTTCATAACATCTCGAATAAACATAACAAAAACATTTTTTTATCCAGAGTGCTTCAAACATGATTTAGAGCTTGTTTATGGAAAAGTGCTTATTTCTGCATTTCAATGTTGTAACTTGCTGAAAACTGTCCACGGTGTTCATTTCATCTCAACCTAGACACAGCACAGCAAAAATTGGACATCCAGAGTGCATCAAACATGATTTAGAGCTTGTTTATGGAAAAGTGCTTATTTCTGCATTTCAATGTTGTAACTTGCTGAAAACAGTCTACAGTGTTTTCATAACATCTCGAATAAACATAACAAAAACATTTTTTATCCAGAGTGCTTCAAACATGATTTAGAGCTTGTTTATGGAAAAGTGCTTATTTCTGCATTTCAATGTTGCAACTTGCTGAAAACTGTCCACGGTGTTCATTTCATCTCAACCTAGACACAGCACAGCAAAAATTGGACATCCAGAGTGCATCAAACATGATTTAGAGCTTGTTTATGGAAAAGTGCTTATTTCTGCATTTCAATGTTGTAACTTGCTGAAAACAGTCTACAGTGTTTTCATAACATCTCGAATAAACATAACAAAAACATTTTTTTATCCAGAGTGCTTCAAACATGATTTAGAGCTTGTTTATGGAAAAGTGCTTATTTCTGCATTTCAATGTTGCAACTTGCTGAAAACTGTCCACGGTGTTCATTTCACCTCAACCTAGACACAGCACAGCAAAAATTGGACATCCAGAGTGCATCAAACATGATTTAGAGCTTGTTTATGGAAAAGTGCTTATTTCTGCATTTCAATGTTGCAACTTGCTGAAAACTGTCCACGGTGTTCATTTCACCTCAACCTAGACACAGCACAGCAAAAATTGGACATCCAGAGTGCATCAAACATGATTTAGAGCTTGTTTATGGAAAAGTGCTTATTTCTGCATTTCAATGTTGTAACTTGCTGAAAACTATCCACGGCGTTCATTTCATCTCAACTATAGACAGCACAGCAAAAATTGGACATCCAGAGTGCATCAAACATGATTTAGAGCTTGTTTATGGAAAAGTGCTTATTTCTGCATTTCAATGTTGTAACTTGCTGAAAACAGTCTACAGTGTTTTCATAACATCTCGAATAAACATAACAAAAACATTTTTTTATCCAGAGTGCTTCAAACATGATTTAGAGCTTGTTTATGGAAAAGTGCTTATTTCTGCATTTCAATGTTGTAACTTGCTGAAAACAGTCTACAGTGTTTTCATAACATCTCGAATAAACATAACAAAAATTTTTTATCCAGAGTGCTTCAAACATGATTTAGAGCTTGTTTATGGAAAAGTGCTTATTTCTGCATTTCAATGTTGCAACTTGCTGAAAACTGTCCACGGTGTTCATTTCATCTCAACCTAGACAGCACAGCAAAAATTGGACATCCAGAGTGCATCAAACATGATTTAGAGCTTGTTTATGGAAAAGTGCTTATTTCTGCATTTCAATGTTGTAACTTGCTGAAAACAGTCTACAGTGTTTTCATAACATCTCGAATAAACATAACAAAAACATTTTTTATCCAGAGTGCTTCAAACATGATTTAGAGCTTGTTTATGGAAAAGTGCTTATTTCTGCATTTCAATGTTGCAACTTGCTGAAAACTGTCCACGGCGTTCATTTCATCTCAACTAGACACAGCACAGCAAAAATTGGACATCCAGAGTGCATCAAACATGATTTAGAGCTTGTTTATGGAAAAGTGCTTATTTCTGCATTTCAATGTTGTAACTTGCTGAAAACAGTCTACAGTGTTTTCATAACATCTCGAATAAACATAACAAAAACATTTTTTTATCCAGAGTGCTTCAAACATGATTTAGAGCTTGTTTATGGAAAAGTGCTTATTTCTGCATTTCAATGTTGCAACTTGCTGAAAACTGTCCACGGCGTTCATTTCATCTCAACCTAGACACAGCGCAGCAAAAATTGGACATCCAGAGTGCATCAAACATGATTTAGAGCTTGTTTATGGAAAAGTGCTTATTTCTGCATTTCAATGTTGTAACTTGCTGAAAACAGTCTACAGTGTTTTCATAACATCTCGAATAAACATAACAAAAACATTTTTTTATCCAGAGTGCTTCAAACATGATTTAGAGCTTGTTTATGGAAAAGTGCTTATTTCTGCATTTCAATGTTGCAACTTGCTGAAAACTGTCCACGGTGTTCATTTCATCTCAACCTAGACACAGCACAGCAAAAATTGGACATCCAGAGTGCATCAAACATGATTTAGAGCTTGTTTATGGAAAAGTGCTTATTTCTGCATTTCAATGTTGCAACTTGCTGAAAACTATCCACGGTGTTCATTTCATCTCAACTATAGACAGCACAGCAAAAATTGGACATCCAGAGTGCATCAAACATGATTTAGAGCTTGTTTATGGAAAAGTGCTTATTTCTGCATTTCAATGTTGTAACTTGCTGAAAACAGTCTACAGTGTTTTCATAACATCTCGAATAAACATAACAAAAACATTTTTTTATCCAGAGTGCTTCAAACATGATTTAGAGCTTGTTTATGGAAAAGTGCTTATTTCTGCATTTCAATGTTGTAACTTGCTGAAAACTGTCCACGGTGTTCATTTCATCTCAACCTAGACACAGCACAGCAAAAATTGGACATCCAGAGTGCATCAAACATGATTTAGAGCTTGTTTATGGAAAAGTGCTTATTTCTGCATTTCAATGTTGTAACTTGCTGAAAACAGTCTACAGTGTTTTCATAACATCTCGAATAAACATAACAAAAACATTTTTTTATCCAGAGTGCTTCAAACATGATTTAGAGCTTGTTTATGGAAAAGTGCTTATTTCTGCATTTCAATGTTGCAACTTGCTGAAAACTGTCCACGGTGTTCATTTCATCTCAACCTAGACACAGCGCAGCAAAAATTGGACATCCAGAGTGCATCAAACATGATTTAGAGCTTGTTTATGGAAAAGTGCTTATTTCTGCATTTCAATGTTGTAACTTGCTGAAAACAGTCTACAGTGTTTTCATAACATCTCGAATAAACATAACAAAAACATTTTTTTATCCAGAGTGCTTCAAACATGATTTAGAGCTTGTTTATGGAAAAGTGCTTATTTCTGCATTTCAATGTTGTAACTTGCTGAAAACTGTCCACGTCGTTCATTTCATCTCAACCTAGACACAGCGCAGCAAAAATTGGACATCCAGAGTGCATCAAACATGATTTAGAGCTTGTTTATGGAAAAGTGCTTATTTCTGCATTTCAATGTTGTAACTTGCTGAAAACAGTCTACAGTGTTTCATAACATCTCGAATAAACATAACAAAAACATTTTTTATCCAGAGTGCTTCAAACATGATTTAGAGCTTGTTTATGGAAAAGTGCTTATTTCTGCATTTCAATGTTGCAACTTGCTGAAAACTGTCCACGGCGTTCATTTCATCTCAACCTAGACACAGCACAGCAAAAATTGGACATCCAGAGTGCATCAAACATGATTTAGAGCTTGTTTATGGAAAAGTGCTTATTTCTGCATTTCAATGTTGCAACTTGCTGAAAACTATCCACGGTGTTCATTTCATCTCAACTATAGACAGCACAACAAAATTGGACATCCAGAGTGCATCAAACATGATTTAGAGCTTGTTTATGGAAAAGTGCTTATTTCTGCATTTCAATGTTGTAACTTGCTGAAAACAGTCTACAGTGTTTTCATAACATCTCGAATAAACATAACAAAAACATTTTTTTATCCAGAGTGCTTCAAACATGATTTAGAGCTTGTTTATGGAAAAGTGCTTATTTCTGCATTTCAATGTTGCAACTTGCTGAAAACTGTCCACGGTGTTCATTTCATCTCAACCTAGACACAGCGCAGCAAAATTTGGACATCCAGAGTGCATCAAACATGATTTAGAGCTTGTTTATGGAAAAGTGCTTATTTCTGCATTTCAATGTTGTAACTTGCTGAAAACAGTCTACAGTGTTTTCATAACATCTCGAATAAACATAACAAAAACATTTTTTATCCAGAGTGCTTCAAACATGATTTAGAGCTTGTTTATGGAAAAGTGCTTATTTCTGCATTTCAATGTTGCAACTTGCTGAAAACTGTCCACGGTGTTCATTTCATCTCAACCTAGACACAGCGCAGCAAAAATTGGACATCCAGAGTGCATCAAACATGATTTAGAGCTTGTTTATGGAAAAGTGCTTATTTCTGCATTTCAATGTTGTAACTTGCTGAAAACAGTCTACAGTGTTTTCATAACATCTCGAATAAACATAACAAAAACATTTTTTTATCCAGAGTGCTTCAAACATGATTTAGAGCTTGTTTATGGAAAAGTGCTTATTTCTGCATTTCAATGTTGCAACTTGCTGAAAACTGTCCACGGCGTTCATTTCATCTCAACCTAGACACAGTGCAGCAAAATTGGACATCCAGAGTGCATCAAACATGATTTAGAGCTTGTTTATGGAAAAGTGCTTATTTCTGCATTTCAATGTTGTAACTTGCTGAAAACAGTCTACAGTGTTTTCATAACATCTCGAATAAACATAACAAAAACATTTTTTTATCCAGAGTGCTTCAAACATGATTTAGAGCTTGTTTATGGAAAAGTGCTTATTTCTGCATTTCAATGTTGCAACTTGCTGAAAACTGTCCACGGCGTTCATTTCATCTCAACCTAGACACAGCGCAGCAAAAATTGGACATCCAGAGTGCATCAAACATGATTTAGAGCTTGTTTATGGAAAAGTGCTTATTTCTGCATTTCAATGTTGCAACTTGCTGAAAACTATCCACGGTGTTCATTTCATCTCAACCTAGACACAGCGCAGCAAAAATTGGACATCCAGAGTGCATCAAACATGATTTAGAGCTTGTTTATGGAAAAGTGCTTATTTCTGCATTTCAATGTTGTAACTTGCTGAAAACTATCCACGGTGTTCATTTCATCTCAACTATAGACAGCACAACAAAAATTGGACATCCAGAGTGCATCAAACATGATTTAGAGCTTGTTTATGGAAAAGTGCTTATTTCTGCATTTCAATGTTGTAACTTGCTGAAAACAGTCTACAGTGTTTTCATAACATCTCGAATAAACAACAAAATTTTTTTATCCAGAGTGCTTCAAACATGATTTAGAGCTTGTTTATGGAAAAGTGCTTATTTCTGCATTTCAATGTTGCAACTTGCTGAAAACTGTCCACGGTGTTCATTTCATCTCAACCTAGACACACAACAAAAATTGGACATCCAGAGTGCATCAAACATGATTTAGAGCTTGTTTATGGAAAAGTGCTTATTTCTGCATTTCAATGTTGTAACTTGCTGAAAACAGTCTACAGTGTTTTCATAACATCTCGAAATAACATAACAAAAACATTTTTTTATCCAGAGTGCTTCAAACATGATTTAGAGCTTGTTTATGGAAAAGTGCTTATTTCTGCATTTCAATGTTGCAACTTGCTGAAAACTGTCCACGGCGTTCATTTCATCTCAACCTAGACACAGCGCAGCAAAAATTGGACATCCAGAGTGCATCAAACTTGATTTAGAGCTTGTTTATGGAAAAGTGCTTATTTCTGCATTTCAATGTTGTAACTTGCTGAAAACAGTCTACAGTGTTTTCATAACATCTCGAATAAACATAACAAAACATTTTTTTATCCAGAGTGCTTCAAACATGATTTAGAGCTTGTTTATGGAAAAGTGCTTATTTCTGCATTTCAATGTTGCAACTTGCTGAAAACTGTCCACGGCGTTCATTTCATCTCAACCTAGACACAGCACAGCAAAAATTGGACATCCAGAGTGCATCAAACATGATTTAGAGCTTGTTTATGGAAAAGTGCTTATTTCTGCATTTCAATGTTGCAACTTGCTGAAAACTATCCATGGTGTTCATTTCATCTCAACCTAGACACAGCACAGCAAAAATTGGACATCCAGAGTGCATCAAACATGATTTAGAGCTTGTTTATGGAAAAGTGCTTATTTCTGCATTTCAATGTTGTAACTTGCTGAAAACAGTCTACAGTGTTTTCATAACATCTCGAATAACATAACAAAAAATTTTTTTATCCAGAGTGCTTCAAACATGATTTAGAGCTTGTTTATGGAAAAGTGCTTATTTCTGCATTTCAATGTTGCAACTTGCTGAAAACTGTCCACGGCGTTCATTTCATCTCAACCTAGACACAGCACAGCAAAAATTGGACATCCAGAGTGCATCAAACATGATTTAGAGCTTGTTTATGGAAAAGTGCTTATTTCTGCATTTCAATGTTGTAACTTGCTGAAAACTATCCACGGTGTTCATTTCATCTCAACTAGACAGCACAACAAAAAATGGACATCCAGAGTGCATCAAACATGATTTAGAGCTTGTTTATGGAAAAGTGCTTATTTCTGCATTTCAATGTTGCAACTTGCTGAAAACATCCACGGTGTTCATTTCATCTCAACTAGATACAGCACAACAAAAATTGGACATCCAGAGTGCATCAAACATGATTTAGAGCTTGTTTATGGAAAAGTGCTTATTTCTGCATTTCAATGTTGTAACTTGCTGAAAACAGTCTACAGTGTTTTCATAACATCTCGAATAAACATAACAAAAATTTTTTATCCAGAGTGCTTCAAACATGATTTAGAGCTTGTTTATGGAAAAGTGCTTATTTCTGCATTTCAATGTTGTAACTTGCTGAAAACAGTCTACAGTGTTTTCATACATCTCGAATAAACATAACAAAAACATTTTTTTATCCAGAGTGCTTCAAACATGATTTAGAGCTTGTTTATGGAAAAGTGCTTATTTCTGCATTTCAATGTTGCAACTTGCTGAAAACTGTCCACGGCGTTCATTTCATCTCAACCTAGACACAGCGCAGCAAAATTGGACATCCAGAGTGCATCAAACATGATTTAGAGCTTGTTTATGGAAAAGTGCTTATTTCTGCATTTCAATGTTGTAACTTGCTGAAAACAGTCTACAGTGTTTTCATAACATCTCGAATAAACATAACAAAAACATTTTTTTATCCAGAGTGCTTCAAACATGATTTAGAGCTTGTTTATGGAAAAGTGCTTATTTCTGCATTTCAATGTTGCAACTTGCTGAAAACTATCCACGGCGTTCATTTCATCTCAACCTAGACACAGCGCAGCAAAAATTGGACATCCAGAGTGCATCAAACTTGATTTAGAGCTTGTTTATGGAAAAGTGCTTATTTCTGCATTTCAATGTTGTAACTTGCTGAAAACAGTCTACAGTGTTTTCATAACATCTCGAATAAACATAACAAAACATTTTTTTATCCAGAGTGCTTCAAACATGATTTAGAGCTTGTTTATGGAAAAGTGCTTATTTCTGCATTTCAATGTTGCAACTTGCTGAAAACTGTCCACGGCGTTCATTTCATCTCAACCTAGACACAGCACAGCAAAAATTGGACATCCAGAGTGCATCAAACATGATTTAGAGCTTGTTTATGGAAAAGTGCTTATTTCTGCATTTCAATGTTGCAACTTGCTGAAAACTGTCCACGGTGTTCATTTCATCTCAACTAACACAGCGCAGCAAAAATTGGACATCCAGAGTGCATCAAACATGATTTAGAGCTTGTTTATGGAAAAGTGCTTATTTCTGCATTTCAATGTTGTAACTTGCTGAAAACAGTCTACAGTGTTTTCATAACATCTCGAATAAACATAACAAAAACATTTTTTTATCCAGAGTGCTTCAAACATGATTTAGAGCTTGTTTATGGAAAAGTGCTTATTTCTGCATTTCAATGTTGCAACTTGCTGAAAACTGTCCACGGCGTTCATTTCATCTCAACCTAGACACAGCGCAGCAAAAATTGGACATCCAGAGTGCATCAAACATGATTTAGAGCTTGTTTATGGAAAAGTGCTTATTTCTGCATTTCAATGTTGCAACTTGCTGAAAACTGTCCACGGTGTTCATTTCATCTCAACCTAGACACAGCGCAGCAAAAATTGGACATCCAGAGTGCATCAAACATGATTTAGAGCTTGTTTATGGAAAAGTGCTTATTTCTGCATTTCAATGTTGTAACTTGCTGAAAACAGTCTACAGTGTTTTCATAACATCTCGAATAAACATAACAAAAACATTTTTTTATCCAGAGTGCTTCAAACATGATTTAGAGCTTGTTTATGGAAAAGTGCTTATTTCTGCATTTCAATGTTGCAACTTGCTGAAAACTGTCCACGGCGTTCATTTCATCTCAACCTAGACACAGCGCAGCAAAAATTGGACATCCAGAGTGCATCAAACATGATTTAGAGCTTGTTTATGGAAAAGTGCTTATTTCTGCATTTCAATGTTGTAACTTGCTGAAAACATCCACGGTGTTCATTTCATCTCAACTAGACACGCACAACAAAATTGGACATCCAGAGTGCATCAAACATGATTTAGAGCTTGTTTATGGAAAAGTGCTTATTTCTGCATTTCAATGTTGCAACTTGCTGAAAACTGTCCACGGTGTTCATTTCATCTCAACTATACACAGCACAAAAAATTGGACATCCAGAGTGCATCAAACATGATTTAGAGCTTGTTTATGGAAAAGTGCTTATTTCTGCATTTCAATGTTGTAACTTGCTGAAAACAGTCTACAGTGTTTTCATAACATCTCGAATAAACATAACAAAAACATTTTTTATCCAGAGTGCTTCAAACATGATTTAGAGCTTGTTTATGGAAAAGTGCTTATTTCTGCATTTCAATGTTGCAACTTGCTGAAAACTGTCCACGGCGTTCATTTCATCTCAACTAGACACAGCACAGCAAAAATTGGACATCCAGAGTGCATCAAACATGATTTAGAGCTTGTTTATGGAAAAGTGCTTATTTCTGCATTTCAATGTTGTAACTTGCTGAAAACAGTCTACAGTGTTTTCATAACATCTCGAATAAACATAACAAAAACATTTTTTTATCCAGAGTGCTTCAAACATGATTTAGAGCTTGTTTATGGAAAAGTGCTTATTTCTGCATTTCAATGTTGCAACTTGCTGAAAACTGTCCACGGCGTTCATTTCATCTCAACCTAGACACAGCACAGCAAAAATTGGACATCCAGAGTGCATCAAACATGATTTAGAGCTTGTTTATGGAAAAGTGCTTATTTCTGCATTTCAATGTTGCAACTTGCTGAAAACTATCCACGGTGTTCATTTCATCTCAACCTAGACACAGCGCAGCAAAAATTGGACATCCAGAGTGCATCAAACATGATTTAGAGCTTGTTTATGGAAAAGTGCTTATTTCTGCATTTCAATGTTGTAACTTGCTGAAAACAGTCTACAGTGTTTTCATAACATCTCGAATAAACATAACAAAAACATTTTTTATCCAGAGTGCTTCAAACATGATTTAGAGCTTGTTTATGGAAAAGTGCTTATTTCTGCATTTCAATGTTGCAACTTGCTGAAAACTGTCCACGGGTTCATTTCATCTCAACCTAGACACAGCGCAGCAAAAATTGGACATCCAGAGTGCATCAAACATGATTTAGAGCTTGTTTATGGAAAAGTGCTTATTTCTGCATTTCAATGTTGTAACTTGCTGAAAACAGTCTACAGTGTTTTCATAACATCTCGAATAAACATAACAAAAACATTTTTTTATCCAGAGTGCTTCAAACATGATTTAGAGCTTGTTTATGGAAAAGTGCTTATTTCTGCATTTCAATGTTGCAACTTGCTGAAAACTGTCCACGGTGTTTCATTTCATCTCAACCTAGACACAGCGCAGCAAAAATTGGACATCCAGAGTGCATCAAACATGATTTAGAGCTTGTTTATGGAAAAGTGCTTATTTCTGCATTTCAATGTTGTAACTTGCTGAAAACAGTCTACAGGTGTTCATTAACATCTCGAATAAACATAACACAAAATTTTTTATCCAGAGTGCTTCAAACATGATTTAGAGCTTGTTTATGGAAAAGTGCTTATTTCTGCATTTCAATGTTGCAACTTGCTGAAAACTATCCACGGTGTTCATTTCATCTCAACCTAGACACAGCGCAGCAAAAAAGATGTGTATAAGAGACAGTCCAGAGTGCATCAAACATGATTTAGAGCTTGTTTATGGAAAAGTGCTTATTTCTGCATTTCAATGTTGTAACTTGCTGAAAACAGTCTACAGTGTTTTCATAACATCTCGAATAAACATAACAAAAACATTTTTTTTATCCAGAGTGCTTCAAACATGATTTAGAGCTTGTTTATGGAAAGTGCTTATTTCTGCATTTCAATGTTGCAACTTGCTGAAAACTGTCCACGTGTTCATTTCATCTCAACCTAGACACAGCGCACAAAAATTGGACATCCAGAGTGCATCAAACATGATTTAGAGCTTGTTTATGGAAAAGTGCTTATTTCTGCATTTCAATGTTGCAACTTGCTGAAAACAGTCTACAGTGTTTTTCATAACATCTCGATAAACATAACAAAAACATTTTTTTATCCAGAGTGCTTCAAACATGATTTAGAGCTTGTTTATGGAAAAGTGCTTATTTCTGCATTTCAATGTTGCAACTTGCTGAAAACTGTCCACGGCGTTCATTTCATCTCAACCTAGACACCCGCAGCAAAAATTGGACATCCAGAGTGCATCAAACATGATTTAGAGCTTTATTATGGAAAAGTGCTTATTTCTGCATTCAATGTTGTAACTTGCTGAAACAGTCTACAGTGTTTTCATAACATCTCGAATAACATAACAAAAACATTTTTTTATCCAGAGTGCTTCAAACATGATTTAGAGCTTGTTTATGGAAAAGTGCTTATTTCTGCATTTCAATGTTGCAACTTGCTGAAAACTGTCCACGGTCGTTCATTTCATCTCAACCTAGACACAGCACACAAATTGGACATCCAGAGTGCATCAAACATGATTTAGAGCTTGTTTATGGAAAAGGTTATTTCTGCATTT
>NW_022262117.1:0-31436 GCF_002021735.2 Oncorhynchus kisutch | reverse complement strand
TTGCGGAAAACTGTCCACAGTGTTCATTTCATCTCAACCTTTGACACAGCACAGCAAAAATTGGATATCCAGAGTGCATCAAACATGATTTAGAGCTTGTTTATGGAAAAGTGCTTATTTCTGCATTTCAATGTTGTAACTTGCTGAAAAACAGTCTACAGTGTTTTCATAACATCTCGAATAAACATAACAAAAACATTTTTATCCAGAGTGCTTCAAACATGATTTAGAGCTTGTTTATGGAAAAGTGCTTATTTCTGCATTTCAATGTTGCAACTTGCTGAAAACTGTCCACGGTGTCATTTCATCTCAACCTAGACACAGCACAGCAAAAATTGGACATCCAGAGTGCATCAAACATGATTTAGAGCTTGTTTATGGAAAAGTGCTTATTTCTGCATTTCAATGTTGTAACTTGCTGAAAACAGTCTACAGTGTTTTCATAACATCTCGAATAAACATAACAAAAACATTTTTTTATCCAGAGTGCTTCAAACATGATTTAGAGCTTGTTTATGGAAAAGTGCTTATTTCTGCATTTCAATCTTTCAACTTGCTGAAAACTGTCCACAGCGTTCATTTCATCTCAACCTAGACACAGCACAGCAAAAATTGGACATCCAGAGTGCATCAAACATGATTTAGAGCTTGTTTATGGAAAAGTGCTTATTTCTGCATTTCAATGTTGCAACTTGCTGAAAACTGTCCCAGTTTTCATTTCATCTCAACCTAGACACAGCACAGCAAAAATTGGACATCCAGAGTGCATCAAACATGATTTAGAGCTTGTTTATGGAAAAGTGCTTATTTCTGCATTTCAATGTTGTAACTTGCTGAAAACAGTCTACAGTGTTTTCATAACATCTCGAATAAACATAACAAAAACATTTTTTTATCCAGAGTGCTTCAAACATGATTTAGAGCTTGTTTATGGAAAAGTGCTTATTTCTGCATTTCAATGTTGCAACTTGCTGAAAACTGTCCACGGTGTTCATTTCATCTCAACCTAGACACAGCACAGCAAAAATTGGACATCCAGAGTGCATCAAACATGATTTAGAGCTTGTTTATGGAAAAGTGCTTATTTCTGCATTTCAATGTTGTAACTTGCTGAAAACAGTCTACAGTGTTTCATAACATCTCGAATAACATAACAAAAACATTTTTTATCCAGAGTGCTTCAAACATGATTTAGAGCTTGTTTATGGAAAAGTGCTTATTTCTGCATTTCAATGTTGCAACTTGCTGAAAACTGTCCACGGTGTTCATTTCATCTCAACCTAGACAAGCACAGCAAAAATTGGACATCCAGAGTGCATCAAACATGATTTAGAGCTTGTTTATGGAAAAGTGCTTATTTCTGCATTTCAATGTTGCAACTTGCTGAAAACTGTCCACGGTGTCATTCATCTCAACCTAGACACAGCACAGCAAAATTGGACATCCAGAGTGCATCAAACATGATTTAGAGCTTGTTTATGGAAAAGTGCTTATTTCTGCATTTCAATGTTGTAACTTGCTGAAAACAGTCACAGTGTTTTCATAACATCTCGAATATAAACATAACAAAAACATTTTTTTATCCAGAGTGCTTCAAACATGATTTAGAGCTTGTTTATGGAAAAGTGCTTATTTCTGCATTTCAATGTTGCAACTTGCTGAAAACTGTCCACGGTGTTCATTTCATCTCAACCTAGACACAGCACAGCAAAAATTGGACATCCAGAGTGCATCAAACATGATTTAGAGCTTGTTTATGGAAAAGTGCTTATTTCTGCATTTCAATGTTTCAACTTGCTGACAACTGTCCACAGCCTGTTCATCATCTAACCTAGACACAGCACAGCAAAAAATTGGACATCCAGAGTGCATCAAACATGATTTAGAGCTTGTTTATGGAAAAGTGCTTATTTCTGCATTTCAATGTTGCAACTTGCTGAAAACTGTCCACGGTTCATTTCATCTCAACCTAGACACAGCACAGCAAAAATTGGATCCAGAGTGCATCAAACATGATTTAGAGCTTGTTTATGGAAAAGTGCTTATTTCTGCATTTCAATGTTGTAACTTGCTGAAAACAGTCTACAGTGTTTTCATAACATCTCGAATAAACATAACAAAAACATTTTTTTATCCAGAGTGCTTACATGATTTAGAGCTTGTTTATGGAAAAGTGCTTATTTCTGCATTTCAATGTTGCAACTTGCTGAAAACTGTCCACGGTGTTCATTTCATCTCAACCTAGACACAGCACAGCAAAAATTGGACATCCAGAGTGCATCAAACATGATTTAGAGCTTGTTTATGGAAAAGTGCTTATTTCTGCATTTCAATGTGTTGTAACTTGCTGAAAACAGTCTACAGTGTTTTCATTCATCTCGAATAAACATAACAAAAACATTTTTTATCCAGAGTGCATCAAACATGATTTAGAGCTTGTTTATGGAAAAGTGCTTATTTCTGCATTTCAATGTTGCAACTTGCTGACAACTGTCCACAGCGTTCATTTCATCTCAAACTAGACACAGCACAGCAAAAATTGGACATCCAGAGTGCATCAAACATGATTTAGAGCATGTTTATGGAAAAGTGCTTATTTCTGCATGTCAATGTTGCAACTTGCTGAAAACTATCCATGGTGTTCATTTCATCTCAACCTAGACACAGCACAGCAAAAATTGGACATCCAGAGTGCATCAAACATGATTTAGAGCTTGTTTATGGAAAAGTGCTTATTTCTGCATTTCAATGTTGTAACTTGCTGAAAACAGTCTACAGTGTTTTCATAACATCTCGAATAAACATAACAAAAACATTTTTTTATCCAGAGTGCTTCAAACATGATTTAGAGCTTGTTTATGGAAAAGTGCTTATTTCTGCATTTCAATGTTGCAACTTGCTGAAAACTGTCCACGGTGTTCATTTCATCTCAACCTAGACACAGCACAGCAAAAATTGGACATCCAGAGTGCATCAAACATGATTTAGAGCTTTTTATGGAAAAGTGCTTATTTCTGCATTTCAATGTTGTAACTTGCTGAAAACAGTCTACAGTGTTTCATTCATCTCGAATAAACATAACAAAAATTTTTTTATCCAGAGTGCTTCAAACATGATTTAGAGCTTGTTTATGGAAAAGTGCTTATTTCTGCATTTCAATGTTTAACTTGCTGAAAACTGTCCACGGTGTTCATTTCATCTCAACCTAGACACAGCACAGCAAAAATTGGACATCCAGAGTGCATCAAACATGATTTAGAGCTTGTTTATGGAAAAGTGCTTATTTCTGCATTTCAATGTTGCAACTTGCTGAAAACTGTCCACGGTGTTCATTTCATCTCAACCTAGACACAGCACAGCAAAAATTGGACATCCAGAGTGCATCAAACATGATTTAGAGCTTGTTTATGGAAAAGTGCTTATTTCTGCATTTCAATGTTGTAACTTGCTGAAAACAGTCTACAGTGTTTTCATAACATCTCGAATAAACATAACAAAAACATTTTTTTATCCAGAGTGCTTCAAACATGATTTAGAGCTTGTTTATGGAAAAGTGCTTATTTCTGCATTTCAATGTTGCAACTTGCTGAAAACTGTCCACGGTGTTCATTTCATCTCAACCTAGACACAGCACAGCAAAATTGGACATCCAGAGTGCATCAAACATGATTTAGAGCTTGTTTATGGAAAAGTGCTTATTTCTGCATTTCAATGTTGCAACTTGCTGAAAACTGTCCACGGTGTTCATTTCATCTCAACCTAGACACAGCACAGCAAAAATTGGACATCCAGAGTGCATCAAACATGATTTAGAGCTTGTTTATGGAAAAGTGCTTATTTCTGCATTTCAATGTTGTAACTTGATGTGTATAAGAGACAGGTTTTCATAACATCTCGAATAAACATAACAAAAACATTTTTTTATCCAGAGTGCTTCAAACATGATTTAGAGCTTGTTTATGGAAAAGTGCTTATTTCTGCATTTCAATGTTGCAACTTGCTGAAAACTGTCCACGGTGTTCATTTCATCTCAACCTAGACACAGCACAGCAAAATTGGACATCCAGAGTGCATCAAACATGATTTAGAGCTTGTTTATGGAAAAGTGCTTATTTCTGCATTTCAATGTTGTAACTTGCTGAAAACAGTCTACAGTGTTTTCATAACATCTCGAATAAACATAACAAAAACATTTTTTATCCAGAGTGCTTCAAACATGATTTAGAGCTTGTTTATGGAAAAGTGCTTATTTCTGCATTTCAATGTTGCAACTTGCTGAAAACTGTCCACGGTGTTCATTTCATCTCAACCTAGACACAGCACAGCAAAAATTGGACATCCAGAGTGCATCAAACATGATTTAGAGCTTGTTTATGGAAAAGTGCTTATTTCTGCATTTCAATGTTGCAACTTGCTGAAAACTGTCCACAGTGTTCATTTCATCTCAACCTAAACAGCACAAAAAAATTTTTTATCCAGAGTGCATCAAACATGATTTAGAGCTTGTTTATGGAAAAGTGCTTATTTCTGCATTTCAATGTTGCAACTTGCTGAAAACTGTCCACGTGTTCATTTCATCTCAACCTAGACACAGCACAGCAAAAATTGGACATCCAGAGTGCATCAAACATGATTTAGAGCTTGTTTATGGAAAAGTGCTTATTTCTGCATTTCAATGTTGTAACTTGCTGAAAACAGTCTACAGTGTTTTCATAACATCTCGAATAAACATAACAAAACATTTTTTTATCCAGAGTGCTTCAAACATGATTTAGAGCTTGTTTATGGAAAAGTGCTTATTTCTGCATTTCAATGTTGCAACTTGCTGAAAACTGTCCACAGTGTTCATTTCATCTCAACCTAGACACAGCACAGCAAAAATTGGACATCCAGAGTGCATCAAACATGATTTAGAGCTTGTTTATGGAAAAGTGCTTATTTCTGCATTTCAATGTTGCAACTTGCTGAAAACTGTCCACGGTGTTCATTTCATCTCAACCTAGACACAGCACAGCAAAAATTGGACATCCAGAGTGCATCAAACATGATTTAGAGCTTGTTTATGGAAAAGTGCTTATTTCTGCATTTCAATGTTGTAACTTGCTGAAAACAGTCTACAGTGTTTTCATAACATCTCGAATAAACATAACAAAAACATTTTTTTATCCAGAGTGCTTCAAACATGATTTAGAGCTTGTTTATGGAAAAGTGCTTATTTCTGCATTTCAATGTTGCAACTTGCTGAAAACTGTCTACGGTGTTCATTTCATCTCAACTAGACACAGCACAGCAAAAATTGGACATCCAGAGTGCATCAAACATGATTTAGAGCTTGTTTATGGAAAAGTGCTTATTTCTGCATTTCAATGTTGTAACTTGCTGAAAACAGTCTACAGTGTTTTCATAACATCTCGAATAAACATAACAAAACAATTTTTTATCCAGAGTGCTTCAAACATGATTTAGAGCTTGTTTATGGAAAAGTGCTTATTTCTGCATTTCAATGTTGCAACTTGCTGAAAACTGTCCACAGTGTTCATTTCATCTCAACCTAGACCAGCACAGCAAAAATTGGACATCCAGAGTGCATCAAACATGATTTAGAGCTTGTTTATGGAAAAGTGCTTATTTCTGCATTTCAATGTTGCAACTTGCTGAAAACTGTCCACGGTGTTCATTTCATCTCAACCTAGACACAGCACAGCAAAAATTGGACATCCAGAGTGCATCAAACATGATTTAGAGCTTGTTTATGGAAAAGTGCTTATTTCTGCATTTCAATGTTGTAACTTGCTGAAAACAGTCTACAGTGTTTTCATAACATCTCGAATAAACATAACAAAAACATTTTTTATCCAGAGTGCTTCAAACATGATTTAGAGCTTGTTTATGGAAAAGTGCTTATTTCTGCATTTCAATGTTGCAACTTGCTGAAAACTGTCCACGGTGTTCATTTCATCTCAACTAGACACAGCACAGCAAAAATTGGACATCCAGAGTGCATCAAACATGATTTAGAGCTTGTTTATGGAAAAGTGCTTATTTCTGCATTTCAATGTTGTAACTTGCTGAAAACAGTCTACAGTGTTTTCATAACATCTCGAATAAACATAACAAAAACATTTTTTATCCAGAGTGCTTCAAACATGATTTAGAGCTTGTTTATGGAAAAGTGCTTATTTCTGCATTTCAATGTTGCAACTTGCTGAAAACTGTCCACAGTGTTCATTTCATCTCAACCTAGACACAGCACAGCAAAAATTGGACATCCAGAGTGCATCAAACATGATTTAGAGCTTGTTTATGGAAAAGTGCTTATTTCTGCATTTCAATGTTGCAACTTGCTGAAAACTGTCCACGGTGTTCATTTCATCTCAACTAGACACAGCACAGCAAAAATTGGACATCCAGAGTGCATCAAACATGATTTAGAGCTTGTTTATGGAAAAGTGCTTATTTCTGCATTTCAATGTTGTAACTTGCTGAAAACAGTCTACAGTGTTTTCATAACATCTCGAATAAACATAACAAAAACATTTTTTATCCAGAGTGCTTCAAACATGATTTAGAGCTTGTTTATGGAAAAGTGCTTATTTCTGCATTTCAATGTTGCAACTTGCTGAAAACTGTCCACGGTGTTCATTTCATCTCAACCTAGACACAGCACAGCAAAAATTGGACATCCAGAGTGCATCAAACATGATTTAGAGCTTGTTTATGGAAAAGTGCTTATTTCTGCATTTCAATGTTGCAACTTGCTGAAAACTGTCCACGGGTTCATTCATCTCAACTAGACACAGCACAGCAAAAATTGGACATCCAGAGTGCATCAAACATGATTTAGAGCTTGTTTATGGAAAAGTGCTTATTTCTGCATTTCAATGTTGTAACTTGCTGAAAACAGTCTACAGTGTTTTCATAACATCTCGAATAAACATAACAAAAACATTTTTTATCCAGAGTGCTTCAAACATGATTTAGAGCTTGTTTATGGAAAAGTGCTTATTTCTGCATTTCAATGTTGCAACTTGCTGAAAACTGTCCACGGTGTTCATTTCATCTCAACCTAGACACAGCACAGCAAAAATTGGACATCCAGAGTGCATCAAACATGATTTAGAGCTTGTTTATGGAAAAGTGCTTATTTCTGCATTTCAATGTTGTAACTTGCTGAAAACAGTCTACAGTGTTTTCATAACATCTCGAATAAACATAACAAAAACATTTTTTATCCAGAGGTGCTTCAAACATGATTTAGAGCTTGTTTATGGAAAAGTGCTTATTTCTGCATTTCAATGTTGCAACTTGCTGAAAACTGTCCACGGTGTTCATTTCATCTCAACCTAGACACAGCACAGCAAAAATTGGACATCCAGAGTGCATCAAACATGATTTAGAGCTTGTTTATGGAAAAGTGCTTATTTCTGCATTTCAATGTTTCAACTTGCTGAAAACTGTCCACAGCGTTCATTTCATCTCAACCTAGACACAGCACAGCAAAAATTGGACATCCAGAGTGCATCAAACATGATTTAGAGAGCTTGTTTATGGAAAAGTGCTTATTTCTGCATTTCAATGTTGCAACTTGCTGAAAAGTCCACGGTGTTCATTTCATCTCAACTAGACACAGCACAGCAAAAATTGGACATCCAGAGTGCATCAAACATGATTTAGAGCTTGTTTATGGAAAAGTGCTTATTTCTGCATTTCAATGTTGCAACTTGCTGAAAACTGTCACAGTGTTTTCATTCATCTCAACCTAGAACAGCACAGCAAAAATTTTTTATCCAGAGTGCATCAAACATGATTTAGAGCTTGTTTATGGAAAAGTGCTTATTTCTGCATTTCAATGTTGTAACTTGCTGAAAACAGTCTACAGGTTTTCATAACATCTCGAATAAACATACACAAAACTTTTTTTATCCAGAGTGCTTCAAACATGATTTAGAGCTTGTTTATGGAAAAGTGCTTATTTCTGCATTTCAATGTTGCAACTTGCTGAAAACTGTCCACGTGTTCATTTCATCTCAACCTAGACACAGCACAGCAAAAATTGGACATCCAGAGTGCATCAAACATGATTTAGAGCTTGTTTATGGAAAAGTGCTTATTTCTGCATTTCAATGTTGCAACTTGCTGAAAACTGTCCACGTGTTTTCATTTCATCTCAACTAGACACAGACAGCAAAAATTGGACATCCAGAGTGCATCAAACATGATTTAGAGCTTGTTTATGGAAAAGTGCTTATTTCTGCATTTCAATGTTGTAACTTGCTGAAAACTGTCTACAGTGTTTCATACATCTCGAATAAACATAACAAAAAAATTTTTTATCCAGAGTGCATCAAACATGATTTAGAGCTTGTTTATGGAAAAGTGCTTATTTCTGCATTTCAATGTTGCAACTTGCTGAAAACTGTCCACGGTGTTCATTTCATCTCAACTAGACACAGCACAGCAAAAATTGGACATCCAGAGTGCATCAAACATGATTTAGAGCTTGTTTATGGAAAAGTGCTTATTTCTGCATTTCAATGTTGTAACTTGCTGAAAACAGTCTACAGTGTTTCATAACATCTCAACAACATAACAAAAACATTTTTTATCCAGAGTGCTTCAAACATGATTTAGAGCTTGTTTATGGAAAAGTGCTTATTTCTGCATTTCAATGTTGCAACTTGCTGAAAACTTCCACGGTGTTCATTTCATCTCAACCTAGACACAGCACAGCAAAATTGGACATCCAGAGTGCATCAAACATGATTTAGAGCTTGTTTATGGAAAAGTGCTTATTTCTGCATTTCAATGTTGCAACTTGCTGAAAACTGTCCACGGGTTCATTTCATCTCAACCTAGACACAGCACAGCAAAAATTGGACATCCAGAGTGCATCAAACATGATTTAGAGCTTGTTTATGGAAAAGTGCTTATTTCTGCATTTCAATGTTGTAACTTGCTGAAAACAGTCTACAGTGTTTTCATAACATCTCGAATAACATAACAAAAACATTTTTTTATCCAGAGTGCTTCAAACATGATTTAGAGCTTGTTTATGGAAAAGTGCTTATTTCTGCATTTCAATGTTGCAACTTGCTGAAAACTGTCCACGGCGTTCATTTCATCTCAACCTAGACACAGCACAGCAAAAATTGGACATCCAGAGTGCATCAAACATGATTTAGAGCTTGTTTATGGAAAAGTGCTTATTTCTGCATTTCAATGTTGTAACTTGCTGAAAACAGTCTACAGTGTTTTCATAACATCTCGAATAAACATAACAAAAACATTTTTTTATCCAGAGTGCTTCAAACATGATTTAGAGCTTGTTTATGGAAAAGTGCTTATTTCTGCATTCAATGTTGCAACTTGCTGAAAACTGTCCACGGTGTTCATTTCATCTCAACCTAGACACAGCACAGCAAAAATTGGACATCCAGAGTGCATCAAACATGATTTAGAGCTTGTTTATGGAAAAGTGCTTATTTCTGCATTTCAATGTTGTAACTTGCTGAAAACTGTCCACGGTGTTCATTTCATCTCAACCTAGAAAAAGCACAGCAAAAATGGATATCCAGAGTGCATCAAACATGATTTAGAGCTTGTTTATGGAAAAGTGCTTATTTCTGCATTTCAATGTTGTAACTTGCTGAAACAGTCTACAGGTTTTCATAACATCTCGAATATTTTTTTTTTTTTTTTTCTGCTTTTTTTTTTTTTTTTCTTTTTTTTCCTCAACATAACAAAAACATTGGACATCCAGAGTGCATCAAACATGATTTAGAGCTTGTTTATGGAAAAGTGCTTATTTCTGCATTTCAATGTTGTAACTTGCTGAAAACAGTCTACAGTGTTTCATAACATCTCGAATAAACATAACAAAAAATTTTTTATCCAGAGTGCTTCAAACATGATTTAGAGCTTGTTTATGGAAAAGTGCTTATTTCTGCATTTCAATGTTGCAACTTGCTGAAAACTGTCCACGGTGTTCATTTCATCTCAACCTAGACACAGCACAGCAAAAATTGGACATCCAGAGTGCATCAAACATGATTTAGAGCTTGTTTATGGAAAAGTGCTTATTTCTGCATTTCAATGTTGCAACTTGCTGAAAACAGTCTACAGTGTTTCATACATCTCGAATAAACATAACAAAACATTTTTTATCCAGAGTGCATCAAACATGATTTAGAGCTTGTTTATGGAAAAGTGCTTATTTCTGCATTTCAATGTTGCAACTTGCTGAAAACTGTCCACGGTGTTCATTTCATCTCAACTAGACACAGCACAGCAAAAATTGGACATCCAGAGTGCATCAAACATGATTTAGAGCTTGTTTATGGAAAAGTGCTTATTTCTGCATTTCAATGTTGCAACTTGCTGAAAACTGTCCACGGTGTTCATTTCATCTCAACTAGACACAGCACAGCAAAAATTGGACATCCAGAGTGCATCAAACATGATTTAGAGCTTGTTTATGGAAAAGTGCTTATTTCTGCATTTCAATGTTGCAACTTGCTGAAAACTGTCTACAGGTTTTCATAACATCTCAATAAACATACACAAAAATTGTTTTATCCAGAGTGCATCAAACATGATTTAGAGCTTGTTTATGGAAAAGTGCTTATTTCTGCATTTCAATGTTGCAACTTGCTGAAAACTGTCCACGGTGTTCATTTCATCTCAACTAGACACAGCACAGCAAAAATTGGACATCCAGAGTGCATCAAACATGATTTAGAGCTTGTTTATGGAAAAGTGCTTATTTCTGCATTTCAATGTTGCAACTTGCTGAAAACTGTCTCCACAGTGTTTTCATAACATCTCGAATAGAACATAACAAAAACATTTTTTTATCCAGAGTGCTTCAAACATGATTTAGAGCTTGTTTATGGAAAAGTGCTTATTTCTGCATTTCAATGTTGCAACTTGCTGAAAACTGTCCACGGTGTTCATTTCATCTCAATAGACACAGCACAGCAAAAATTGGACATCCAGAGTGCATCAAACATGATTTAGAGCTTGTTTATGGAAAAGTGCTTATTTCTGCATTTCAATGTTGCAACTTGCTGAAAACTGTCCACAGTGTTCATTTCATCTCAAACTAGACACAGCACAGCAAAAATTGGACATCCAGAGTGCATCAAACATGATTTAGAGCTTGTTTATGGAAAAGTGCTTATTTCTGCATTTCAATGTTGCAACTTGCTGAAAACTGTCCACGGTGTTCATTTCATCTCAACCTAGACACAGCACAGCAAAAATTGGACATCCAGAGTGCATCAAACATGATTTAGAGCTTGTTTATGGAAAAGTGCTTATTTCTGCATTTCAATGTTGCAACTTGCTGAAAACTGTCCACAGGTGTTCATTTCATCTCAACTAGAAACAGCACAGCAAAAATTGGACATCCAGAGTGCATCAAACATGATTTAGAGCTTGTTTATGGAAAAGTGCTTATTTCTGCATTTCAATGTTGCAACTTGCTGAAAACTGTCCACGGTGTTCATTTCATCTCAACCTAGACACAGCACAGCAAAAATTGGACATCCAGAGTGCATCAAACATGATTTAGAGCTTGTTTATGGAAAAGTGCTTATTTCTGCATTTCAATGTTGTAACTTGCTGAAAACAGTCTACAGGTTTTCATTCATCTCGAATAAACATAACAAAAACATTTTTTATCCAGAGTGCTTCAAACATGATTTAGAGCTTGTTTATGGAAAAGTGCTTATTTCTGCATTTCAATGTTGCAACTTGCTGAAAACTGTCCACGGTGTTTTCATCTCAACCTCGAACAACACAACAAAAAATTGGACATCCAGAGTGCATCAAACATGATTTAGAGCTTGTTTATGGAAAAGTGCTTATTTCTGCATTTCAATGTTGCAACTTGCTGAAAACTGTCCACGGTGTTCATTTCATCTCAACCTAGACACAGCACAGCAAAAATTGGACATCCAGAGTGCATCAAACATGATTTAGAGCTTGTTTATGGAAAAGTGCTTATTTCTGCATTTCAATGTTGTAACTTGCTGAAAACAGTCTACAGGTTTTCATAACATCTCGAATAAACATAACAAAAACATTTTTTATCCAGAGTGCTTCAAACATGATTTAGAGCTTGTTTATGGAAAAGTGCTTATTTCTGCATTTCAATGTTGCAACTTGCTGAAAACTGTCCACGGTGTTCATTTCATCTCAACCTAGACACAGCACAGCAAAAATTGGACATCCAGAGTGCATCAAACATGATTTAGAGCTTGTTTATGGAAAAGTGCTTATTTCTGCATTTCAATGTTGCAACTTGCTGAAAACTGTCCACAGGTGTTCATTCATCTCAAACTAGAACAGCACAGCAAAAATTGGATATCCAGAGTGCATCAAACATGATTTAGAGCTTGTTTATGGAAAAGTGCTTATTTCTGCATTTCAATGTTGCAACTTGCTGAAAACTGTCCACGGTGTTCATTTCATCTCAACCTAGACACAGCACAAAAAATTTGGACATCCAGAGTGCATCAAACATGATTTAGAGCTTGTTTATGGAAAAGTGCTTATTTCTGCATTTCAATGTTGCAACTTGCTGAAAACTGTCCACGGTGTTCATTTCATCTCAACTAGACACAGCACAGCAAAAATTGGACATCCAGAGTGCATCAAACATGATTTAGAGCTTGTTTATGGAAAAGTGCTTATTTCTGCATTTCAATGTTGCAACTTGCTGAAAACTGTCCACGGTGTTCATTTCATCTCAACTAGACACAGCACAGCAAAAATTGGACATCCAGAGTGCATCAAACATGATTTAGAGCTTGTTTATGGAAAAGTGCTTATTTCTGCATTTCAATGTTGTAACTTGCTGAAAACAGTCTACAGTGTTTTCATAACATCTCGAATAAACATAACAAAAATTTTTTATCCAGAGTGCTTCAAACATGATTTAGAGCTTGTTTATGGAAAAGTGCTTATTTCTGCATTTCAATGTTGCAACTTGCTGAAAACTGTCCACGGTGTTCATTTCATCTCAACCTAGACACAGCACAGCAAAATTGGACATCCAGAGTGCATCAAACATGATTTAGAGCTTGTTTATGGAAAAGTGCTTATTTCTGCATTTCAATGTTGCAACTTGCTGAAAACTGTCCACAGTGTTCATTTCATCTCAACCTAGACACAGCACAGCAAAAATTGGACATCCAGAGTGCATCAAACATGATTTAGAGCTTGTTTATGGAAAAGTGCTTATTTCTGCATTTCAATGTTGCAACTTGCTGAAAACTGTCCACGGTGTTCATTTCATCTCAACCTAGACACAGCACAGCAAAAATTGGACATCCAGAGTGCATCAAACATGATTTAGAGCTTGTTTATGGAAAAGTGCTTATTTCTGCATTTCAATGTTGTAACTTGCTGAAAAACTCCACAGTGTTTTCATAACATCTCGAATAAACATAACAAAAACATTTTTTATCCAGAGTGCTTCAAACATGATTTAGAGCTTGTTTATGGAAAAGTGCTTATTTCTGCATTTCAATGTTGCAACTTGCTGAAAACTGTCCACGGTGTTCATTTCATCTCAACCTAGACACAGCACAGCAAAAATTGGACATCCAGAGTGCATCAAACATGATTTAGAGCTTGTTTATGGAAAAGTGCTTATTTCTGCATTTCAATGTTGTAACTTGCTGAAAACAGTCTACAGTGTTTTCATAACATCTCGAATAAACATAACAAAAACATTTTTTATCCAGAGTGCTTCAAACATGATTTAGAGCTTGTTTATGGAAAAGTGCTTATTTCTGCATTTCAATGTTGCAACTTGCTGAAAACTGTCCACGGTGTTCATTTCATCTCAACCTAGACACAGCACAGCAAAAATTGGACATCCAGAGTGCATCAAACATGATTTAGAGCTTGTTTATGGAAAAGTGCTTATTTCTGCATTTCAATGTTGCAACTTGCTGAAAACTGTCCACAGTGTTCATTTCATCTCAACCTAGACACAGCACAGCAAAAATTGGACATCCAGAGTGCATCAAACATGATTTAGAGCTTGTTTATGGAAAAGTGCTTATTTCTGCATTTCAATGTTGTAACTTGCTGAAAACAGTCTACAGTGTTTTCATAACATCTCGAATAAACATAACAAAAACATTTTTATCCAGAGTGCTTCAAACATGATTTAGAGCTTGTTTATGGAAAAGTGCTTATTTCTGCATTTCAATGTTGCAACTTGCTGAAAACTGTCCACGGTGTTCATTTCATCTCAACTAGACACAGCACAGCAAAAATTGGACATCCAGAGTGCATCAAACATGATTTAGAGCTTGTTTATGGAAAAGTGCTTATTTCTGCATTTCAATGTTGTAACTTGCTGAAAACAGTCTACAGTGTTTTCATAACATCTCGAACAACATAACAAAAACATTTTTTATCCAGAGTGCTTCAAACATGATTTAGAGCTTGTTTATGGAAAAGTGCTTATTTCTGCATTTCAATGTTGCAACTTGCTGAAAACTGTCCACGGTGTTCATTTCATCTCAACTAGACACAGCACAGCAAAAATTGGACATCCAGAGTGCATCAAACATGATTTAGAGCTTGTTTATGGAAAAGTGCTTATTTCTGCATTTCAATGTTGCAACTTGCTGAAAACTGTCCACAGGTGTTCATTTCATCTCAACTAGACACAGCACAGCAAAAATTGGACATCCAGAGTGCATCAAACATGATTTAGAGCTTGTTTATGGAAAAGTGCTTATTTCTGCATTTCAATGTTGCAACTTGCTGAAAACAGTCACAGTGTTTTCATAACATCTCGAATAAACATAACAAAAAATTTTTTATCCAGAGTGCATCAAACATGATTTAGAGCTTGTTTATGGAAAAGTGCTTATTTCTGCATTTCAATGTTGCAACTTGCTGAAAACAGTCTACAGTGTTTTCATAACATCTCGAATAAACATAACAAAAAATTTTTTATCCAGAGTGCTTCAAACATGATTTAGAGCTTGTTTATGGAAAAGTGCTTATTTCTGCATTTCAATGTTGCAACTTGCTGAAAACTGTCCACGGTGTTCATTTCATCTCACCTAGACACAGCACAGCAAAAATTGGACATCCAGAGTGCATCAAACATGATTTAGAGCTTGTTTATGGAAAAGTGCTTATTTCTGCATTTCAATGTTGTAACTTGCTGAAAACAGTCTACAGGTTTTCATAACATCTCGAATAAACATAACAAAAACATTTTTTATCCAGAGTGCTTCAAACATGATTTAGAGCTTGTTTATGGAAAAGTGCTTATTTCTGCATTTCAATGTTGCAACTTGCTGAAAACTGTCCACGGTGTTCATTTCATCTCAACCTAGACACAGCACAGCAAAAATTGGACATCCAGAGTGCATCAAACATGATTTAGAGCTTGTTTATGGAAAAGTGCTTATTTCTGCATTTCAATGTTGCAACTTGCTGAAAACTGTCCACGGTGTTCATTCATCTCAACTAGACACAGCACAGCAAAAATTGGACATCCAGAGTGCATCAAACATGATTTAGAGCTTGTTTATGGAAAAGTGCTTATTTCTGCATTTCAATGTTGCAACTTGCTGAAAACTGTCCACGGTGTTCATTTCATCTCAACCTAGACACAGCACAGCAAAAATTGGACATCCAGAGTGCATCAAACATGATTTAGAGCTTGTTTATGGAAAAGTGCTTATTTCTGCATTTCAATGTTGTAACTTGCTGAAAACAGTCCACAGTGTTTCATAACATCTCGAATAAACATAACAAAAACATTTTTTATCCAGAGTGCTTCAAACATGATTTAGAGCTTGTTTATGGAAAAGTGCTTATTTTTGCATTTCAATGTTTCAACTTGCTGACAACTGTCCACAGTGTTTTCATAACATCTCGAATAAACATAACAAAAAATTTTTTATCCAGAGTGCTTCAAACATGATTTAGAGCTTGTTTATGGAAAAGTGCTTATTTCTGCATTTCAATGTTGCAACTTGCTGAAAACTGTCCACGGTGTTCATTTCATCTCAACTAGACACAGCACAGCAAAAATTGGACATCCAGAGTGCATCAAACATGATTTAGAGCTTGTTTATGGAAAAGTGCTTATTTCTGCATTTCAATGTTGTAACTTGCTGAAAACAGTCTACAGTGTTTTCATAACATCTCGAATAAACATAACAAAAATTTTTTATCCAGAGTGCTTCAAACATGATTTAGAGCTTGTTTATGGAAAAGTGCTTATTTCTGCATTTCAATGTTGCAACTTGCTGAAAACTGTCCACGGTGTTCATTTCATCTCAACTAGACACAGCACAGCAAAAATTGGACATCCAGAGTGCATCAAACATGATTTAGAGCTTGTTTATGGAAAAGTGCTTATTTCTGCATTTCAATGTTGCAACTTGCTGAAAACTGTCCACGGTGTTCATTTCATCTCAACCTAGACACAGCACAGCAAAAATTGGACATCCAGAGTGCATCAAACATGATTTAGAGCTTGTTTATGGAAAAGTGCTTATTTCTGCATTTCAATGTTGCAACTTGCTGAAAACTGTCCACGGTGTTCATTTCACCTCAACCTAGACACAGCACAGCAAAAATTGGACATCCAGAGTGCATCAAACATGATTTAGAGCTTGTTTATGGAAAAGTGCTTATTTCTGCATTTCAATGTTGTAACTTGCTGAAAACAGTCCACAGTGTTTTCATAACATCTCGAATAAACATAACAAAAAATTTTTTATCCAGAGTGCATCAAACATGATTTAGAGCTTGTTTATGGAAAAGTGCTTATTTCTGCATTTCAATGTTGCAACTTGCTGAAAACTGTCCACAGTGTTTTCATAACATCTCGAATAAACACAACAAAAATTTTTTATCCAGAGTGCTTCAAACATGATTTAGAGCTTGTTTATGGAAAAGTGCTTATTTCTGCATTTCAATGTTGCAACTTGCTGAAAACTGTCCACGGTGTTCATTTCATCTCAACCTAGACACAGCACAGCAAAAATTGGACATCCAGAGTGCATCAAACATGATTTAGAGCTTGTTTATGGAAAAGTGCTTATTTCTGCATTTCAATGTTGTAACTTGCTGAAAACAGTCTACAGTGTTTTCATAACATCTCGAATAAACATAACAAAAACATTTTTTATCCAGAGTGCTTCAAACATGATTTAGAGCTTGTTTATGGAAAAGTGCTTATTTCTGCATTTCAATGTTGCAACTTGCTGAAAACTGTCCACGGTGTTCATTTCATCTCAACTAGACACAGCACAGCAAAAATTGGACATCCAGAGTGCATCAAACATGATTTAGAGCTTGTTTATGGAAAAGTGCTTATTTCTGCATTTCAATGTTGCAACTTGCTGAAAACTGTCCACGGTGTTCATTTCATCTCAACTAGACACAGCACAGCAAAAATTGGACATCCAGAGTGCATCAAACATGATTTAGAGCTTGTTTATGGAAAAGTGCTTATTTCTGCATTTCAATGTTGTAACTTGCTGAAAACAGTCTACAGTGTTTTCATAACATCTCGAATAAACATAACAAAAACATTTTTTATCCAGAGTGCTTCAAACATGATTTAGAGCTTGTTTATGGAAAAGTGCTTATTTCTGCATTTCAATGTTGCAACTTGCTGAAAACTGTCCACGGTGTTCATTTCATCTCAACTAGACACAGCACAGCAAAAATTGGACATCCAGAGTGCATCAAACATGATTTAGAGCTTGTTTATGGAAAAGTGCTTATTTCTGCATTTCAATGTTGTAACTTGCTGAAAACAGTCTACAGTGTTTTCATAACATCTCGAATAAACATAACAAAACATTTTTTATCCAGAGTGCTTCAAACATGATTTAGAGCTTGTTTATGGAAAAGTGCTTATTTCTGCATTTCAATGTTGCAACTTGCTGAAAACTGTCCACGGTGTTCATTTCATCTCAACTAGACACAGCACAGCAAAAATTGGACATCCAGAGTGCATCAAACATGATTTAGAGCTTGTTTATGGAAAAGTGCTTATTTCTGCATTTCAATGTTGCAACTTGCTGAAAACTGTCCACGGTGTTCATTTCATCTCAATAGACACAGCACAGCAAAAATTGGACATCCAGAGTGCATCAAACATGATTTAGAGCTTGTTTATGGAAAAGTGCTTATTTCTGCATTTCAATGTTGCAACTTGCTGAAAACTGTCCACTGTTCATTTCATCTCAACCTAGACACAGCACAGCAAAAATTGGACATCCAGAGTGCATCAAACATGATTTAGAGCTTGTTTATGGAAAAGTGCTTATTTCTGCATTTCAATGTTGCAACTTGCTGAAAACAGTCCACAGTGTTTCATAACATCTCAAATAAACATAACAAAAAATTTTTATCCAGAGTGCATCAAACATGATTTAGAGCTTGTTTATGGAAAAGTGCTTATTTCTGCATTTCAATGTTGCAACTTGCTGAAAACTGTCCACAGTGTTTCATTTCATCTCAAATATAAACACAACAAAAATTGGACATCCAGAGTGCTTCAAACATGATTTAGAGCTTGTTTATGGAAAAGTGCTTATTTCTGCATTTCAATGTTGCAACTTGCTGAAAACTGTCCACGGTGTTCATTTCATCTCAACTAGACACAGCACAGCAAAAATTGGACATCCAGAGTGCATCAAACATGATTTAGAGCTTGTTTATGGAAAAGTGCTTATTTCTGCATTTCAATGTTGCAACTTGCTGAAAACAGTCTACAGTGTTTTCATAACATCTCGAATAAACATAACAAAAACATTTTTTTATCCAGAGTGCATCAAACATGATTTAGAGCTTGTTTATGGAAAAGTGCTTATTTCTGCATTTCAATGTTGCAACTTGCTGAAAACTGTCCACGGTGTTCATTTCATCTCAACTAGACACAGCACAGCAAAAATTGGACATCCAGAGTGCATCAAACATGATTTAGAGCTTGTTTATGGAAAAGTGCTTATTTCTGCATTTCAATGTTGCAACTTGCTGAAAACTGTCCACGGTGTTCATTTCATCTCAACTAGACACAGCACAGCAAAAATTGGACATCCAGAGTGCATCAAACATGATTTAGAGCTTGTTTATGGAAAAGTGCTTATTTCTGCATTTCAATGTTGTAACTTGCTGAAAACAGTCTACAGTGTTTTCATAACATCTCGAATAAACATAACAAAAAAATTTTTTATCCAGAGTGCTTCAAACATGATTTAGAGCTTGTTTATGGAAAAGTGCTTATTTCTGCATTTCAATGTTGCAACTTGCTGAAAACTGTCCACGGTGTTCATTTCATCTCAACTAGACACAGCACAGCAAAAATTGGACATCCAGAGTGCATCAAACATGATTTAGAGCTTGTTTATGGAAAAGTGCTTATTTCTGCATTTCAATGTTGTAACTTGCTGAAAACAGTCTACAGTGTTTTCATAACATCTCGAATAAACCACAAAAAAAATTTTTTATCCAGAGTGCTTCAAACATGATTTAGAGCTTGTTTATGGAAAAGTGCTTATTTCTGCATTTCAATGTTGCAACTTGCTGAAAACTGTCCACGGGTTCATTTCATCTCAACCTAGACACAGCACAGCAAAAATTGGACATCCAGAGTGCATCAAACATGATTTAGAGCTTGTTTATGGAAAAGTGCTTATTTCTGCATTTCAATGTTGTAACTTGCTGAAAACAGTCTACAGTGTTTTCATAACATCTCGAATAAACATAACAAAAAACATTTTTATCCAGAGTGCTTCAAACATGATTTAGAGCTTGTTTATGGAAAAGTGCTTATTTCTGCATTTCAATGTTGCAACTTGCTGAAAACTGTCCACGGTGTTCATTTCATCTCAAACTAGACACAGCACAGCAAAAATTGGACATCCAGAGTGCATCAAACATGATTTAGAGCTTGTTTATGGAAAAGTGCTTATTTCTGCATTTCAATGTTGTAACTTGCTGAAAACAGTCTACAGTTTTCATAACATCTCGAATAAACATAACAAAAAAAATTTTTTATCCAGAGTGCTTCAAACATGATTTAGAGCTTGTTTATGGAAAAGTGCTTATTTCTGCATTTCAATGTTGCAACTTGCTGAAAACTGTCCACGGCGTTCATTTCATCTCAACTAGACACAGCACAGCAAAAATTGGACATCCAGAGTGCATCAAACATGATTTAGAGCTTGTTTATGGAAAAGTGCTTATTTCTGCATTTCAATGTTGTAACTTGCTGAAAACAGTCTACAGTGTTTCATAACATCTCGAATAAACATAACAAAAACATTTTTTATCCAGAGTGCTTCAAACATGATTTAGAGCTTGTTTATGGAAAAGTGCTTATTTCTGCATTTCAATGTTGCAACTTGCTGAAAACTGTCCACGGTGTTCATTTCATCTCAACCTAGACACAGCACAGCAAAAAATTGGACATCCAGAGTGCATCAAACATGATTTAGAGCTTGTTTATGGAAAAGTGCTTATTTCTGCATTTCAATGTTGTAACTTGCTGAAAACAGTCTACAGTGTTTTCATAACATCTCGAATAAACATAACAAAAAATTTTTTATCCAGAGTGCTTCAAACATGATTTAGAGCTTGTTTATGGAAAAGTGCTTATTTCTGCATTTCAATGTTGCAACTTGCTGAAAACTGTCCACGGGTTCATTTCATCTCAACCTAGACACAGCACAGCAAAAATTGGACATCCAGAGTGCATCAAACATGATTTAGAGCTTGTTTATGGAAAAGTGCTTATTTCTGCATTTCAATGTTGTAACTTGCTGAAAACAGTCTACAGTGTTTTCATAACATCTCGAATAAACATAACAAAAACATTTTTTATCCAGAGTGCTTCAAACATGATTTAGAGCTTGTTTATGGAAAAGTGCTTATTTCTGCATTTCAATGTTGCAACTTGCTGAAAACTGTCCACGGTGTTCATTTCATCTCAACCTAGACACAGCACAGCAAAAATTGGACATCCAGAGTGCATCAAACATGATTTAGAGCTTGTTTATGGAAAAGTGCTTATTTCTGCATTTCAATGTTGCAACTTGCTGAAAAACTGTCCACGGCGTTCATTTCATCTCAACTAGACACAGCACAGCAAAAATTGGACATCCAGAGTGCATCAAACATGATTTAGAGCTTGTTTATGGAAAAGTGCTTATTTCTGCATTTCAATGTTGTAACTTGCTGAAAACAGTCTACAGTGTTCATTAACATCTCAATAAACATAAACAAAAAATTTTTTATCCAGAGTGCTTCAAACATGATTTAGAGCTTGTTTATGGAAAAGTGCTTATTTTTGCATTTCAATGTTTCAACTTGCTGACAACTGTCCACAGTGTTTTCATAACATCTCGAATAAACATAACAAAAACATTTTTTATCCAGAGTGCTTCAAACATGATTTAGAGCTTGTTTATGGAAAAGTGCTTATTTCTGCATTTCAATGTTGCAACTTGCTGAAAACTGTCCACGGTGTTCATTTCATCTCAACTAGACACAGCACAGCAAAAATTGGACATCCAGAGTGCATCAAACATGATTTAGAGCTTGTTTATGGAAAAGTGCTTATTTCTGCATTTCAATGTTGCAACTTGCTGAAAACTGTCCACGGTGTTCATTTCATCTCAACTAGACACAGCACAGCAAAAATTGGACATCCAGAGTGCATCAAACATGATTTAGAGCTTGTTTATGGAAAAGTGCTTATTTCTGCATTTCAATGTTGCAACTTGCTGAAAACTGTCCACGGTGTTCATTTCATCTCAACTAGACACAGCACAGCAAAAATTGGACATCCAGAGTGCATCAAACATGATTTAGAGCTTGTTTATGGAAAAGTGCTTATTTCTGCATTTCAATGTTGTAACTTGCTGAAAACAGTCTACAGTGTTTTCATAACATCTCGAATAAACATAACAAAACATTTTTTATCCAGAGTGCTTCAAACATGATTTAGAGCTTGTTTATGGAAAAGTGCTTATTTCTGCATTTCAATGTTGCAACTTGCTGAAAACTGTCCACAGTGTTCATAACATCTCAAATAAACACACAAAACATTTTTTATCCAGAGTGCTTCAAACATGATTTAGAGCTTGTTTATGGAAAAGTGCTTATTTCTGCATTTCAATGTTGCAACTTGCTGAAAACTGTCCACAGTGTTTCATTTCATCTCGAATAAACATAACAAAAAATTTTTTATCCAGAGTGCTTCAAACATGATTTAGAGCTTGTTTATGGAAAAGTGCTTATTTCTGCATTTCAATGTTGCAACTTGCTGAAAACTGTCCACGGTGTTCATTTCATCTCAACTAGACACAGCACAGCAAAAATTGGACATCCAGAGTGCATCAAACATGATTTAGAGCTTGTTTATGGAAAAGTGCTTATTTCTGCATTTCAATGTTGCAACTTGCTGAAAACTGTCACGGTGTTCATTTCATCTCAACCTAGACACAGCACAGCAAAAATTGGACATCCAGAGTGCATCAAACATGATTTAGAGCTTGTTTATGGAAAAGTGCTTATTTCTGCATTTCAATGTTGTAACTTGCTGAAAACAGTCTACAGTGTTTCATAACATCTCGAATAAACATAACAAAAAATTTTTATCCAGAGTGCTTCAAACATGATTTAGAGCTTGTTTATGGAAAAGTGCTTATTTCTGCATTTCAATGTTGCAACTTGCTGAAAAACTGTCCACGGTGTTCATTTCATCTCAACCTAGACACAGCACAGCAAAATTGGACATCCAGAGTGCATCAAACATGATTTAGAGCTTGTTTATGGAAAAGTGCTTATTTCTGCATTTCAATGTTGCAACTTGCTGAAAAGTCCACAGTGTTCATTATCTCAATAGACACAGCACAGCAAAAATTGGACATCCAGAGTGCATCAAACATGATTTAGAGCTTGTTTATGGAAAAGTGCTTATTTCTGCATTTCAATGTTGCAACTTGCTGAAAACTGTCCACGGTTGTTCATTCATCTCAAACTAACACAGCACAGCAAAAATTGGACATCCAGAGTGCATCAAACATGATTTAGAGCTTGTTTATGGAAAAGTGCTTATTTCTGCATTTCAATGTTGCAACTTGCTGAAAACTGTCCACGGTGTTCATTCATCTCAAACTAGACACAGCACAGCAAAATTGGACATCCAGAGTGCATCAAACATGATTTAGAGCTTGTTTATGGAAAAGTGCTTATTTCTGCATTTCAATGTTGCAACTTGCTGAAAACTGTACAGTGTTCATCATCTCAACTAGACACAGCACAGCAAAAATTGGACATCCAGAGTGCATCAAACATGATTTAGAGCTTGTTTATGGAAAAGTGCTTATTTCTGCATTTCAATGTTGCAACTTGCTGAAAACTGTCCACGTGTTCATTCATCTCAACATAGACAGCACAGCAAAAATTGGACATCCAGAGTGCATCAAACATGATTTAGAGCTTGTTTATGGAAAAGTGCTTATTTCTGCATTTCAATGTTGCAACTTGCTGAAAAGTCCACGGGTTCATTTCATCTCAACTAGACACAGCACAGCAAAAATTGGACATCCAGAGTGCATCAAACATGATTTAGAGCTTGTTTATGGAAAAGTGCTTATTTCTGCATTTCAATGTTGCAACTTGCTGAAAACAGTCCACGGTTTTCATTTCATCTCAAATAAACATAACAAAAACATTTTTTATCCAGAGTGCTCAAACATGATTTAGAGCTTGTTTATGGAAAAGTGCTTATTTCTGCATTTCAATGTTGCAACTTGCTGAAAACTGTCCACGGTGTTCATTTCATCTCAACTAGACACAGCACAGCAAAAATTGGACATCCAGAGTGCATCAAACATGATTTTAGAGCTTGTTTATGGAAAAGTGCTTATTTCTGCATTTCAATGTTGTAACTTGCTGAAAACGTCTCTACAGTTGTTTCATAAATCTCGAATAAACATAACAAAAAATTTTTTATCCAGAGTGCTTCAAACATGATTTAGAGCTTGTTTATGGAAAAGTGCTTATTTCTGCATTTCAATGTTGCAACTTGCTGTGAAAACTGTCCACGGTTTCATTTCATCTCAACCTAGACACAGCACAGCAAAAATTGGACATCCAGAGTGCATCAAACATGATTTAGAGCTTGTTTATGGAAAAGTGCTTATTTCTGCATTTCAATGTTGCAACTTGCTGAAAACTGTCCACAGTGTTTTCATAACATCTCAGAATAAACATAACAAAAACATGTTTTATCCAGAGTGCATCAAACATGATTTAGAGCTTGTTTATGGAAAAGTGCTTATTTCTGCATTTCAATGTTGCAACTTGCTGAAAACTGTCCACGGTGTTCATTTCATCTCAACTAGAACACAAGCAAAAATTGACATCCAGAGTGCATCAAACATGATTTAGAGCTTGTTTATGGAAAAGTGCTTATTTCTGCATTTCAATGTTGCAACTTGCTGAAAACAGTCACAGGTTTCATAACATCTCGATAAAAACATAACAAAAAATTTTTATCCAGAGTGCTTCAAACATGATTTAGAGCTTGTTTATGGAAAAGTGCTTATTTCTGCATTTCAATGTTGCAACTTGCTGAAAACTGTCCACGGTGTTCATTTCATCTCAACTAGACACAGCACAGCAAAAATTGGACATCCAGAGTGCATCAAACATGATTTAGAGCTTGTTTATGGAAAAGTGCTTATTTCTGCATTTCAATGTTGTAACTTGCTGAAAACAGTCTACAGTGTTTCATAACATCTCAATAACATAACAAAAAAAATTTTTTTATCCAGAGTGCTTCAAACATGATTTAGAGCTTGTTTATGGAAAAGTGCTATTTCTGCATTTCAATGTTTAACTTGCTGAAAACTGTCCACAGTGTTCATTTCATCTCAAACTAGACACAGCACAGCAAAAATTGGACATCCAGAGTGCATCAAACATGATTTAGAGCTTGTTTATGGAAAAGTGCTTATTTCTGCATTTCAATGTTGCAACTTGCTGAAAACTGTCCACGTGTTCATTTCATCTCAACTAGACACAGCACAGCAAAAATTGGACATCCAGAGTGCATCAAACATGATTTAGAGCTTGTTTATGGAAAAGTGCTTATTTCTGCATTTCAATGTTGCAACTTGCTGAAAACTGTCACGGTGTCATTCATCTCAACTAGAACAGCACAGCAAAAATTGGACATCCAGAGTGCATCAAACATGATTTAGAGCTTGTTTATGGAAAAGTGCTTATTTCTGCATTTCAATGTTGCAACTTGCTGAAAACAGTCCACAGGGTTTTCATAACATCTCAAATAAACATAACAAAAATTTTTTTATCCAGAGTGCATCAAACATGATTTAGAGCTTGTTTATGGAAAAGTGCTTATTTCTGCATTTCAATGTTGCAACTTGCTGAAAACTGTCCACGGTGTTCATTTCATCTCAACTAGACACAGCACAGCAAAAATTGGACATCCAGAGTGCATCAAACATGATTTAGAGCTTGTTTATGGAAAAGTGCTTATTTCTGCATTTCAATGTTGCAACTTGCTGAAAAAAGTCCACAGTGTTTTCATAACATCTCGAATAAACATAACAAAACATTTTTATATCCAGAGTGCTTCAAACATGATTTAGAGCTTGTTTATGGAAAAGTGCTTATTTCTGCATTTCAATGTTGCAACTTGCTGAAAACTGTCCACGGCGTTCATTTCATCTCAACTAGACACAGCACAGCAAAAATTGGACATCCAGAGTGCATCAAACATGATTTAGAGCTTGTTTATGGAAAAGTGCTTATTTCTGCATTTCAATGTTGTAACTTGCTGAAAACAGTACAGTGTTCATTCATCTCGAATAAACATAACAAAACATTTTTATCCAGAGTGCTTCAAACATGATTTAGAGCTTGTTTATGGAAAAGTGCTTATTTCTGCATTTCAATGTTGCAACTTGCTGAAAACTGTCCACGGTGTTCATTTCATCTCAACTAGACACAGCACAGCAAAAATTGGACATCCAGAGTGCATCAAACATGATTTAGAGCTTGTTTATGGAAAAGTGCTTATTTCTGCATTTCAATGTTGTAACTTGCTGAAAACAGTCTACAGTGTTTTCATAACATCTCGAATAAACATAACAAAAACATTTTTTATCCAGAGTGCTTCAAACATGATTTAGAGCTTGTTTATGGAAAAGTGCTTATTTCTGCATTTCAATGTTGCAACTTGCTGAAAACTGTCCACGGTGTTCATTTCATCTCAACCTAGACACAGCACAGCAAAAATTGGACATCCAGAGTGCATCAAACATGATTTAGAGCTTGTTTATGGAAAAGTGCTTATTTCTGCATTTCAATGTTGCAACTTGCTGAAAACTGTCCACGGTGTTCATTTCATCTCACCTAGACACAGCACAGCAAAAATTGGACATCCAGAGTGCATCAAACATGATTTAGAGCTTGTTTATGGAAAAGTGCTTATTTCTGCATTTCAATGTTGTAACTTGCTGAAAACAGTCTACAGTGTTTTCAACATCTCGAATAAACATAACAAAAACATTTTTTTATCCAGAGTGCTTCAAACATGATTTAGAGCTTGTTTATGGAAAAGTGCTTATTTCTGCATTTCAATGTTGCAACTTGCTGAAAACTGTCCAGTGTTCATTTCATCTCACCTAGACACAGCACAGCAAAAATTGGACATCCAGAGTGCATCAAACATGATTTAGAGCTTGTTTATGGAAAAGTGCTTATTTCTGCATTTCAATGTTGTAACTTGCTGAAAACAGTCTACAGTGTTTTCATAACATCTCGAAATAAACATAACAAAAACATTTTTTATCCAGAGTGCTTCAAACATGATTTAGAGCTTGTTTATGGAAAAGTGCTTATTTCTGCATTTCAATGTTGCAACTTGCTGAAAACTGTCCACGGTGTTCATTTCATCTCAACCTAGACACAGCACAGCAAAAATTGGACATCCAGAGTGCATCAAACATGATTTAGAGCTTGTTTATGGAAAAGTGCTTATTTCTGCATTTCAATGTTGTAACTTGCTGAAAACAGTCTACAGTGTTTTCATAACATCTCGAATAAACATAACAAAAACATTTTTTTATCCAGAGTGCTTCAAACATGATTTAGAGCTTGTTTATGGAAAAGTGCTTATTTCTGCATTTCAATGTTGCAACTTGCTGAAAACTGTCCACGGTGTTCATTTCATCTCAACCTAGACACAGCACAGCAAAATTGGACATCCAGAGTGCATCAAACATGATTTAGAGCTTGTTTATGGAAAAGTGCTTATTTCTGCATTTCAATGTTGTAACTTGCTGAAAACAGTCTACAGTGTTTCATAACATCTCGAATAAACATAACAAAAACATTTTTTATCCAGAGTGCTTCAAACATGATTTAGAGCTTGTTTATGGAAAAGTGCTTATTTCTGCATTTCAATGTTGCAACTTGCTGAAAACTGTCCACGGCGTTCATTTCATCTCAACCTAGACACAGCACAGCAAAAATTGGACATCCAGAGTGCATCAAACATGATTTAGAGCTTGTTTATGGAAAAGTGCTTATTTCTGCATTTCAATGTTGCAACTTGCTGAAAACTGTCCACGGTGTTCATTTCATCTCAACTAGAACAGCACAGCAAAAATTGGACATCCAGAGTGCATCAAACATGATTTAGAGCTTGTTTATGGAAAAGTGCTTATTTCTGCATTTCAATGTTGCAACTTGCTGAAAACTGTCCACGGTGTTCATTTCATCTCAACTAGACACAGCACAGCAAAAATTGGACATCCAGAGTGCATCAAACATGATTTAGAGCTTGTTTATGGAAAAGTGCTTATTTCTGCATTTCAATGTTGTAACTTGCTGAAAACTGTCCACAGTGTTCATTTCATCTCAACCTAGAACAGCACAGCAAAAAATTTGATATCCAGAGTGCATCAAACATGATTTAGAGCTTGTTTATGGAAAAGTGCTTATTTCTGCATTTCAATGTTGCAACTTGCTGAAAACAGTCCACAGTGTTTCATAACATCTCGATAAACATAACAAAAACATTTTTTATCCAGAGTGCTTCAAACATGATTTAGAGCTTGTTTATGGAAAAGTGCTTATTTCTGCATTTCAATGTTGCAACTTGCTGAAAACAGTCCACAGGTTTTCATAACATCTCGAATAACAGCACAAAAAATTGGACATCCAGAGTGCTTCAAACATGATTTAGAGCTTGTTTATGGAAAAGTGCTTATTTCTGCATTTCAATGTTGCAACTTGCTGAAAACTGTCCACGGTGTTCATTTCATCTCAACTAGACACAGCACAGCAAAAATTGGACATCCAGAGTGCATCAAACATGATTTAGAGCTTGTTTATGGAAAAGTGCTTATTTCTGCATTTCAATGTTGTAACTTGCTGAAAACAGTCTACAGTGTTTTCATAACATCTCGAATAAACATAACAAAACATTTTTTATCCAGAGTGCTTCAAACATGATTTAGAGCTTGTTTATGGAAAAGTGCTTATTTCTGCATTTCAATGTTGCAACTTGCTGAAAACTGTCCACGGTGTTCATTTCATCTCAACCTAGACACAGCACAGCAAAAATTGGAATCCAGAGTGCATCAAACATGATTTAGAGCTTGTTTATGGAAAAGTGCTTATTTCTGCATTTCAATGTTGTAACTTGCTGAAAACAGTCTACAGGTTTCATAACATCTCGAATAAACATAACAAAAACATTTTTTTATCCAGAGTGCTCAAACATGATTTAGAGCTTGTTTATGGAAAAGTGCTTATTTCTGCATTTCAATGTTGCAACTTGCTGAAAACTGTCCACGGTGTTCATTTCATCTCAACCTAGACACAGCACAGCAAAATTGGATCCAGAGTGCATCAAACATGATTTAGAGCTTGTTTATGGAAAAGTGCTTATTTCTGCATTTCAATGTTGCACTTGCTGAAAACAGTCCACGGTGTTCATTTCATCTCAACTAGACACAGCACAGCAAAATTGGATATCCAGAGTGCATCAAACATGATTTAGAGCTTGTTTATGGAAAAGTGCTTATTTCTGCATTTCAATGTTGCAACTTGCTGAAAACTGTCCACGGTGTTCATAACATCTCAATAAACACACAAAAACTTTTTTATCCAGAGTGCATCAAACATGATTTAGAGCTTGTTTATGGAAAAGTGCTTATTTCTGCATTTCAATGTTGCAACTTGCTGAAAACTGTTCACGGTGTTCATTTCATCTCAACCTAGACACAGCACAGCAAAATTGGATATCCAGAGTGCATCAAACATGATTTAGAGCTTGTTTATGGAAAAGTGCTTATTTCTGCATTTCAATGTTGTAACTTGCTGAAAACAGTCTACAGTGTTTTCATTTCATCTCGAATAAACATAACAAAAAATTTTTATCCAGAGTGCTTCAAACATGATTTAGAGCTTGTTTATGGAAAAGTGCTTATTTCTGCATTTCAATGTTGCAACTTGCTGAAAACTGTCCACGGTGTTCATTCATCTCAACTAGACACAGCACAGCAAAAATTGGACATCCAGAGTGCATCAAACATGATTTAGAGCTTGTTTATGGAAAAGTGCTTATTTCTGCATTTCAATGTTGCAACTTGCTGAAAACATCTACAGGTTTTCATTCATCTCGAATAAACATAACAAAAAACATTTTTTTATCCAGAGTGCTTCAAACATGATTTAGAGCTTGTTTATGGAAAAGTGCTTATTTCTGCCTTTCAATGTTGCAACTTGCTGAAAACTGTCCACGGTGTCATTTCATCTCAACTAGACACAGCACAGCAAAATTGGATATCCAGAGTGCATCAAACATGATTTAGAGCTTGTTTATGGAAAAGTGCTTATTTCTGCATTTCAATGTTGCAACTTGCTGAAAACTGTCCACGGGTTCATTTCATCAAACTAGACACAGCACAGCAAAAATTGGACATCCAGAGTGCATCAAACATGATTTAGAGCTTGTTTATGGAAAAGTGCTTATTTCTGCATTTCAATGTTGTACTTGCTGAAAAACAGTCTACAGTGTTTTCATAAATCTCGAATAAAATAACAAAAACATTTTTATCCAGGTGCTTCAAACATGATTTAGAGCTTGTTTATGGAAAAGTGCTTATTTCTGCATTTCAATGTTGCAACTTGCTGAAAACTGTCACGGCGTTCATTTCATCTCAACCTAGACACAGCACAGCAAAAATTGGAATCCAGAGTGCATCAAACATGATTTAGAGCTGTTTATGGAAAAGTGCTTATTTCTGCATTTCAATGTTGCAACTTGCTGAAAACTGTCCACGGTGTTCATTTCATCTCAACCTAGACACAGCACAGCAAAAATTGGAATCCAGAGTGCATCAAACATGATTTAGAGCTTGTTTATGGAAAGTGCTTATTTCTGCATTTCAATGTTGTAACTTGCTGAAAACAGTCCACGTGTTTTCATTTCATCTCAATAAAACAAGCACAGCAAAATTGGACATCCAGAGTGCTTCAAACATGATTTAGAGCTTGTTATGGAAAAGTGCTTATTTCTGCATTTCAATGTTGTAACTTGCTGAAAACTGTCCACGGTGTTCATTCATCTCAACTCGAGACAGCACAGCAAAAATTGGACATCCAGAGTGCATCAAACATGATTTAGAGCTTGTTTATGGAAAAGTGCTTATTTCTGCATTTCAATGTTGCAACTTGCTGAAAACGTCCACGGCGTTCATTTCATCTCAACCTAGACACAGCACAGCAAAAATTGGATATCCAGAGTGCATCAAACATGATTTAGAGCTTGTTTATGGAAAAGTGCTTATTTCTGCATTTCAATGTTGTAACTTGCTGAAAACAGTCTACAGTGTTTCATAACATCTCGAATAAACATACAAAAAATTTTTATCCGAGTGCTTCAAACATGATTTAGAGCTTGTTTATGGAAAAGTGCTTATTTCTGCATTTCAATGTTGCAACTTGCTGAAAAGTCCACGGTGTTTCATTTCATCTCAACCTAGACACAGCACAGCAAAAATTGGATATCCAGAGTGCATCAAACAGGATTTAGAGCTTGTTTATGGAAAAGTGCTTATTTTGCATTTCAATGTTTGCAATTGCTGAAAATGTCACGGTGTTCATTTCATCTCAACTAGACACAACCCACAGCAAAAATTGGTATCCAGGGAGGCATCAAACATGATTTAGAGCTTGTTGATGGAAAAGTGCTTATTTCTGCATTTCAATGTTGCAACTTGCTGGAAAACTTCCACGTGTTTTTAACATCTCGAATAAACATAACAAAAACATTTTTTATCAGAGTGCTTAAACATGATTAGAGCTTGTTTATGGAAATGGCT
>NW_022262116.1:0-34001 GCF_002021735.2 Oncorhynchus kisutch | reverse complement strand
AAGTGCTTATTTCTGCATTTCAATGTTGCAACTTGCTGAAAACTGTCCACGCGTTCATTTCATCTCAACTAGACACAGCACAGCAAAAATTGGATATCCAGAGTGCATCAAACATGATTTAGAGCTTGTTTATGGAAAAGTGCTTATTTCTGCATTTCAATGTTGTAACTTGCTGAAAACTGTCTACAGTGTTTTCATAACATCTCGAATAAACATAACAAAAACATTTTTTTATCCAGAGTGCTTCAAACATGATTTAGAGCTTGTTTATGGAAAAGTGCTTATTTCTGCATTTCAATGTTGCAACTTGCTGAAAACTGTCCACGGCGTTCATTTCATCTCAACCTAGACACAGCACAGCAAAATTGGATATCCAGAGTGCATCAAACATGATTTAGAGCTTGTTTATGGAAAAGTGCTTATTTCTGCATTTCAATGTTGCAACTTGCTGAAAACTGTCCACGGCGTTCATTTCATCTCAACCTAGACACAGCACAGCAAAATTGGATATCCAGAGTGCATCAAACATGATTTAGAGCTTGTTTATGGAAAAGTGCTTATTTCTCTGCATTTCAATGTTGTAACTTGCTGAAAACAGTCTACAGTGTTTTCATAACATCTCGAATAACATAACAAAAACATTTTTTATCCAGAGTGCTTCAAACATGATTTAGAGCTTGTTTATGGAAAAGTGCTTATTTCTGCATTTCAATGTTGCAACTTGCTGAAAACTGTCCACGGTGTTCATTCATTTCATCATCACTCAACTAGACACAGCACAGCAAAAATTGGATATCCAGAGTGCATCAAACATGATTTAGAGCTTGTTTATGGAAAAGTGCTTATTTCTGCATTTCAATGTTGTAACTTGCTGAAAACAGTCTACAGTGTTTCATAACATCTCGAATAAACATAACAAAACATTTTTTATCCAGAGTGCTTCAAACATGATTTAGAGCTTGTTTATGGAAAAGTGCTTATTTCTGCATTTCAATGTTGCAACTTGCTGAAAACTGTCCACGGCGTTCATTTCATCTCAACCTAGACACAGCACAGCAAAAATTGGATATCCAGAGTGCATCAAACATGATTTAGAGCTTGTTTATGGAAAAGTGCTTATTTCTGCATTTCAATGTTGTAACTTGCTGAAAACAGTCTACAGTGTTTTCATAACATCTCGAATAAACATAAAAAACATTTTTATCCAGAGTGCTTCAAACATGATTTAGAGCTTGTTTATGGAAAAGTGCTTATTTCTGCATTTCAATTTGCAACTTGCTGAAAACTGTCCACGGCGTTCATTTCATCTCAACCTAGACACAGCACAGCAAAATTGGATATCCAGAGTGCATCAAACATGATTTAGAGCTTGTTTATGGAAAAGTGCTTATTTCTGCATTTCAATGTTGCAACTTGCTGAAAACTGTCCACGGCGTTCATTTCATCTCATCTAGACAAACAGCACAGCAAAATTGGATATCCAGAGTGCATCAAACATGATTTAGAGCTTGTTTATGAAAAGTGCTTATTTCTGCATTTCAATGTTGTAACTTGCTGAAAACAGTCTACAGTGTTTTCATAACATCTCGAATAACATAACAAAAACATTTTTTTATCCAGAGTGCTTCAAACATGATTTAGAGCTTGTTTATGGAAAAGTGCTTATTTCTGCATTTCAATGTTGCAACTTGCTGAAAACTGTCCACGGCGTTCATTTCATCTCAACCTAGACACAGCACAGCAAAAATTGGATATCCAGAGTGCATCAAACATGATTTAGAGCTTGTTTATGGAAAAGTGCTTATTTCTGCATTTCAATGTTGTAACTTGCTGAAAACAGTCTACAGTGTTTTCATAACATCTCGAATAAACATACAAAAAACATTTTTTTATCCAGAGTGCTTCAAACATGATTTAGAGCTTGTTTATGGAAAAGTGCTTATTTCTGCATTTCAATGTTGCAACTTGCTGAAAACTGTCCACGGCGTTCATTTCATCATCTCACCTAGACACAGCACAGCAAAAATTGGATATCCAGAGTGCATCAAACATGATTTAGAGCTTGTTTATGGAAAGTGCTTATTTGCATTTCAATGTTGCAACTTGCTGAAAACTGTCCACGGCGTTCATTTCATCTCAACCTAGACACAGCACAGCAAAATTGGATATCCAGAGTGCATCAAACATGATTTAGAGCTTGTTTATGGAAAAGTGCTTATTTCTGCATTTCAATGTTGTAACTTGCTGAAAACAGTCTACAGTGTTTTCATAACATCTCGAATAAACATAACAAAAACATTTTTTTTCCAGAGTGCTTCAAACATGATTTAGAGCTTGTTTATGGAAAAGTGCTTATTTCTGCATTTCAATGTTGCAACTTGCTGAAAACTGTCCACGGCGTTCATTTCATCTCAACCTAGACACAGCACAGCAAAAATTGGATATCCAGAGTGCATCAAACATGATTTAGAGCTTGTTTATGGAAAAGTGCTTATTTCTCTGCATTTCAATGTTGTAACTTGCTGAAAACAGTCTACAGTGTTTTCATAACATCTCGAATAAACATAACAAAAACATTTTTTTATCCAGAGTGCTTCAAACATGATTTAGAGCTTGTTTATGGAAAAGTGCTTATTTCTGCATTTCAATGTTGCAACTTGCTGAAAACTGTCCACGGCGTTCATTTCATCTCAACCTAGACACAGCACAGCAAAATTGGATATCCAGAGTGCATCAAACATGATTTAGAGCTTGTTTATGGAAAAGTGCTTATTTCTGCATTTCAATGTTGCAACTTGCTGAAAACTGTCCACGGCGTTCATTTCATCTCAACCTAGACACAGCACAGCAAAATTGGATATCCAGAGTGCATCAAACATGATTTAGAGCTTGTTTATGGAAAAGTGCTTATTTCTGCATTTCAATGTTGTAACTTGCTGAAAACAGTCTACAGTGTTTTCATAACATCTCGAATAACATAACAAAAACATTTTTTTATCCAGAGTGCTTCAAACATGATTTAGAGCTTGTTTATGGAAAAGTGCTTATTTCTGCATTTCAATGTTGCAACTTGCTGAAAACTGTCCACGGCGTTCATTTCATCTCTCAACCTAGACACAGCACAGCAAAAATTGGATATCCAGAGTGCATCAAACATGATTTAGAGCTTGTTTATGGAAAAGTGCTTATTTCTGCATTTCAATGTTGCAACTTGCTGAAAACTGTCCACGGCGTTCATTTCATCTCAACCTAGACACAGCACAGCAAAAATTGGATATCCAGAGTGCATCAAACATGATTTAGAGCTTGTTTATGGAAAAGTGCTTATTTCTGCATTTCAATGTTGTAACTTGCTGAAACAGTCTACAGTGTTTTCATAACATCTCGAATAAACATAACAAAAACATTTTTTTTCCAGAGTGCTTCAAACATGATTTAGAGCTTGTTTATGGAAAAGTGCTTATTTCTGCATTTCAATGTTGCAACTTGCTGAAAACTGTCCACGGCGTTCATTTCATCTCAACCTAGACACAGCACAGCAAAAATTGGATATCCAGAGTGCATCAAACATGATTTAGAGCTTGTTTATGGAAAAGTGCTTATTTCTGCATTTCAATGTTGTAACTTGCTGAAAACAGTCTACAGTTTTTTTCATAAATCTCGAATAAACATAACAAAACATTTTTTTATCCAGAGTGCTTCAAACATGATTTAGAGCTTGTTTATGGAAAAGTGCTTATTTCTGCATTTCAATGTTGCAACTTGCTGAAAACTGTCCACGGCGTTCATTTCATCTCAACCTAGACAAGCACAGCAAAAATTGGATATCCAGAGTGCATCAAACATGATTTAGAGCTTGTTTATGGAAAAGTGCTTATTTCTTTTCTGCATTCAATGTTGTAACTTGCTGAATCTACAGTGTTTTCATAACATCTCGAATAAACATAACAAAAACATTTTTTTATCCAGAGTGCTTCAAACATGATTTAGAGCTTGTTTATGGAAAAGTGCTTATTTCTGCATTTCAATGTTGCAACTTGCTGAAAACTGTCCACGGCGTTCATTTCATCTCAACCTAGACACAGCACAGCAAAAATTGGATATCCAGAGTGCATCAAACATGATTTAGAGCTTGTTTATGGAAAAGTGCTTATTTCTGCATTTCAATGTTGCAACTTGCTGAAAACAGTCTACAGTGTTTTTTCATAACATCTCGAATAAACATAACAAAAATTTTTTTATATCCAGAGTGCTTCAAACATGATTTAGAGCTTGTTTATGGAAAAGTGCTTATTTCTGCATTTCAATGTTGCAACTTGCTGAAAACTGTCCACGGCGTTCATTTCATCTCAAACCTAGACACAGCACAGCAAAATTGGATATCCAGAGTGCATCAAACATGATTTAGAGCTTGTTTATGGAAAAGTGCTTATTTCTTCTGCATTTCAATGTTGCAACTTGCTGAAAACTGTCCACGGCGTTCATTTCATCTCAACCTAGACACAGCACAGCAAAAATTGGATATCCAGAGTGCATCAAACATGATTTAGAGCTTGTTTATGGAAAAGTGCTTATTTCTGCATTTCAATGTTGTAACTTGCTGAAAACAGTCTACGTGTTTTCATAACATCTCGAATAAACATAACAAAAACATTTTTTTATATCCAGAGTGCTTCAAACATGATTTAGAGCTTGTTTATGGAAAAGTGCTTATTTCTGCATTTCAATGTTGCAACTTGCTGAAAACTGTCCACGGCGTTCATTTCATCTCAACCTAGACACAGCACAGCAAAAATTGGATATCCAGAGTGCATCAAACATGATTTAGAGCTTGTTTATGGAAAAGTGCTTATTTCTGCATTTCAATGTTGCAACTTGCTGAAAACAGTCTACAGTGTTTTTTCATAACATCTCGAATAACATAACAAAAACATTTTTTATCCAGAGTGCTTCAAACATGATTTAGAGCTTGTTTATGGAAAAGTGCTTATTTCTGCATTTCAATGTTGCAACTTGCTGAAAACTGTCCACAGTGTTTTCATTTCATCTCGACCTAACACATAACAAAAACATTTTTTTATCCAGAGTGCTTCAAACATGATTTAGAGCTTGTTTATGGAAAAGTGCTTATTTCTTTCTGCATTTCAATGTTGCAACTTGCTGAAAACAGTCTACACGTGTGTTTTCATAACATCTCGAAAAACATAACAAAAATTTTTTTATCCAGAGTGCTTCAAACATGATTTAGAGCTTGTTTATGGAAAAGTGCTTATTTCTCTGCATTTCAATGTTGCAACTTGCTGAAAACTGTCCACGGCGTTCATTTCATCTCAACCTAGACACAGCACAGCAAAAATTGGATATCCAGAGTGCATCAAACATGATTTAGAGCTTGTTTATGGAAAAGTGCTTATTTCTGCATTTCAATGTTGTAACTTGCTGAAAACATCTACAGTGTTTCAAACATCTCGAATAACATAACAAAACATTTTTTTATCCAGAGTGCTTCAAACATGATTTAGAGCTTGTTTATGGAAAAGTGCTTATTTCTGCATTTCAATGTTGCAACTTGCTGAAAACTGTCCACGGCGTTCATTTCATCTCAACCTAGACACAGCACAGCAAAAATTGGATATCCAGAGTGCATCAAACATGATTTAGAGCTTGTTTATGGAAAAGTGCTTATTTCTGCATTTCAATGTTGTAACTTGCTGAAAACAGTCTACAGTGTTTTCATAACATCTCGAATAAACATAACAAAAACATTTTTTTTTCCAGAGTGCTTCAAACATGATTTAGAGCTTGTTTATGGAAAAGTGCTTATTTCTGCATTTCATTTCAATGTTGCAACTTGCTGAAAACTGTCCACGGCGTTCATTTCATCTCAACCTAGACACACACACAAGCAAAATTGGATATCCAGAGTGCATCAAACATGATTTAGAGCTTGTTTATGGAAAAGTGCTTATTTCTGCATTTCAATGTTGTAACTTGCTGAAAACAGTCTACATGTTTTTCATAACATCTCGAATAAACATAACAAAAAATTTTTTTATCCAGAGTGCTTCAAACATGATTTAGAGCTTGTTTATGGAAAAGTGCTTATTTCTGCATTTCAATGTTGCAACTTGCTGAAAACTGTCCACGCGTTCATTTCATCTCAACCTAGACACAGCACAGCAAAAATTGGATATCCAGAGTGCATCAAACATGATTTAGAGCTTGTTTATGGAAAAGTGCTTATTTCTGCATTTCAATGTTGCAACTTGCTGAAAACTGTCACACGCGTTCATTTCATCATCTCAACCTAGACACAGCACAGCAAAAATTGGATATCCAGAGTGCATCAAACATGATTTAGAGCTTGTTTATGGAAAAGTGCTTATTTCTGCATTTCAATGTTGCAACTTGCTGAAAACTGTCCACGGCGTTCATTTCATCTCAACCTAGACACAGCACAGAAATTGGATATCCAGAGTGCTTCAAACATGATTTAGAGCTTGTTTATGGAAAAGTGCTTATTTCTGCATTTCAATGTTGTAACTTGCTGAAAACAGTCTACAGTGTTTTCATAACATCTCGAATAAACATAACAAAAACATTTTTTTATCCAGAGTGCTTCAAACATGATTTAGAGCTTGTTTATGGAAAAGTGCTTATTTCTGCATTTCAATGTTGCAACTTGCTGAAAACTGTCCACATGTTTCATAACATCTCGAATAACATACAAAAACATTTTTTCCAGAGTGCTTCAAACATGATTTAGAGCTTGTTTATGGAAAAGTGCTTATTTCTGCATTTCAATGTTGCAACTTGCTGAAAACTGTCCACGGCGTTCATTTCATCTCAACCTAGACACAGCACAGCAAAAATTGGATATCCAGAGTGCATCAAACATGATTTAGAGCTTGTTTATGGAAAAGTGCTTTTTTCTGCATTTCAATGTTGCAACTTGCTGAAAACTGTCCACGGCGTTCATTTCATCTCAACCTAGACACAGCACAGCAAAAATTGTTCCAGAGTGCATCAAACATGATTTAGAGCTTGTTTATGGAAAAGTGCTTATTTCTGCATTTCAATGTTGCAACTTGCTGAAAACTGTCCACGGCGTTCATTTCATCTCAACCTAGACACCACAGCAAAAATTGGATATCCAGAGTGCATCAAACATGATTTAGAGCTTGTTTATGGAAAAGTGCTTATTTCTGCATTTCAATGTTGTAACTTGCTGAAAACAGTCTACAGTGTTTTCATAACATCTCGAATAACATAACAAAACATTTTTTTTCCAGAGTGCTTCAAACAATTTAGAGCTTGTTTATGGAAAAGTGCTTATTTCTGCATTTCAATGTTGCAACTTGCTGAAAACTGTCCACGGCGTTCATTTCATCTCAACTAGACACAGCACAGCAAAAATTGGATATCCAGAGTGCATCAAACATGATTTAGAGCTTGTTTATGGAAAAGTGCTTATTTCTGCATTTCAATGTTGCAACTTGCTGAAAACTGTCCACGGCGTTCATTTCATCTCAACCTAGACACAGCACAGCAAAAATTGGATATCCAGAGTGCATCAAACATGATTTAGAGCTTGTTTATGGAAAAGTGCTTATTTCTGCATTTCAATGTCAACTTGCTGAAACTGTCCACGGTTCTTCATTTCATCTCAACCTAGACACAGCACAGCAAAATTTGGATATCCAGAGTGCATCAAACATGATTAGAGCTTGTTTATGGAAAAGTGCTTATTTCTGCATTTCAATGTTGTAACTTGCTGAAAACAGTCTACAGTGTTTTCATAACATCTCGAATAAACATAACAAAAACATTTTTTTATCCAGAGTGCTTCAAACATGATTTAGAGCTTGTTTATGGAAAAGTGCTTATTTCTGCATTTCAATGTTGCAACTTGCTGAAAACTGTCCACGGCGTTCATTTCATCTCAACCTAGACACAGCACAGCAAAATTGGATATCCAGAGTGCATCAAACATGATTTAGAGCTTGTTTATGGAAAAGTGCTTATTTCTGCATTTAATGTTGTAACTTGATGAAAACAGTCTACAGTGTTTTCATAACATCTCGAATAACATAACAAAAACATTTTTTTATCCAGAGTGCTTCAAACATGATTTAGAGCTTGTTTATGGAAAAGTGCTTATTTCTGCATTTCAATGTTGCAACTTGCTGAAAACTGTCCACGGCGTTCATTTCATCTCAACCTAGACACAGCACAGCAAAAATTGGATATCCAGAGTGCATCAAACATGATTTAGAGCTTGTTTATGGAAAAGTGCTTATTTCTGCATTTCAATGTTGTAACTTGCTGAAAACAGTCTACAGTGTTTTCATAACATCTCGAATAAACATAACAAAAACATTTTTTTATCCAGAGTGCTTCAAACATGATTTAGAGCTTGTTTATGGAAAAGTGCTTATTTCTGCATTTCAATGTTGCAACTTGCTGAAAACTGTCCACGGCGTTCATTTCATCTCAACCTAGACACAGCACAGCAAAAATTGGATATCCAGAGTGCATCAAACATGATTTAGAGCTTGTTTATGGAAAAGTGCTTATTTCTGCATTTCAATGTTGTAACTTGCTGAAAACAGTCTACAGTGTTTTTTCATAACATCTCAATAAACATAACAAAAACATTTTTATCCAGAGTGCTTCAAACATGATTTAGAGCTTGTTTATGGAAAAGTGCTTATTTCTGCATTTCAATGTTGCAACTTGCTGAAAACTGTCCACGGCGTTCATTTCATCTCAACCTAGACACAGCACAGCAAAAATTGGATATCCAGAGTGCATCAAACATGATTTAGAGCTTGTTTATGGAAAAGTGCTTATTTCTGCATTTCAATGTTGTAACTTGCTGAAAACAGTCTACAGTGTTTTCATAACATCTCGAATAAACATAACAAAAATTTTTTTATCCAGAGTGCTTCAAACATGATTTAGAGCTTGTTTATGGAAAAGTGCTTATTTCTGCATTTCAATGTTGCAACTTGCTGAAAACTGTCCACGGCGTTCATTTCATCTCAACCTAGACACAGCACAGCAAAAATTGGATATCCAGAGTGCATCAAACATGATTTAGAGCTTGTTTATGGAAAAGTGCTTATTTCTGCATTTCAATGTTGCAACTTGCTGAAAACAGTCTACAGTGTTTTCATAACATCTCGAATAAACATAACAAAAAATTTTTTATCCAGAGTGCTTCAAACATGATTTAGAGCTTGTTTATGGAAAAGTGCTTATTTCTGCATTTCAATGTTGCAACTTGCTGAAAACTGTCCACGGCGTTCATTTCATCTCAACCTAGACACAGCACAGCAAAATTGGATATCCAGAGTGCATCAAACATGATTTAGAGCTTGTTTATGGAAAAGTGCTTATTTCTGCATTTCAATGTTGCAACTTGCTGAAAACTGTCCACGGCGTTCATTTCATCTCAACCTAGACACAGCACAGCAAAAATTGGATATCCAGAGTGCATCAAACATGATTTAGAGCTTGTTTATGGAAAAGTGCTTATTTCTGCATTTCAATGTTGCAACTTGCTGAAAACTGTCCACGGCGTTCATTTCATCTCAACCTAGACACAGCACAGCAAAAATTGGATATCCAGAGTGCATCAAACATGATTTAGAGCTTGTTTATGGAAAAGTGCTTATTTCTGCATTTCAATGTTGCAACTTGCTGAAAACTGTCCACAGTGTTTTCATAACATCTCAATAAACAGCACAAAACATTTTTTATCCAGAGTGCTTCAAACATGATTTAGAGCTTGTTTATGGAAAAGTGCTTATTTCTGCATTTCAATGTTGCAACTTGCTGAAAACTGTCCACGTGTTTTCATACATCTCGAATAAACACAAAAAAATTTTTATCCAGAGTGCTTCAAACATGATTTAGAGCTTGTTTATGGAAAAGTGCTTATTTCTGCATTTCAATGTTGTAACTTGCTGAAAACAGTCTACAGTGTTTTCATTTCATCTCGAATAAACATAACAAAAACATTTTTTATCCAGAGTGCTTCAAACATGATTTAGAGCTTGTTTATGGAAAAGTGCTTATTTCTGCATTTCAATGTTGCAACTTGCTGAAAACTGTCCACGGCGTTCATTTCATCTCAACCTAGACACAGCACAGCAAAAATTGGATATCCAGAGTGCATCAAACATGATTTAGAGCTTGTTTATGGAAAAGTGCTTATTTCTGCATTTCAATGTTGCAACTTGCTGAAAACTGTCTACGGCGTTCATTTCATCTCAACCTAGAACACACAACAAAAATTGGATATCCAGAGTGCTTCAAACATGATTTAGAGCTTGTTTATGGAAAAGTGCTTATTTCTGCATTTCAATGTTGCAACTTGCTGAAAACTGTCCACGGCGTTCATTTCATCTCAACCTAGACACAGCACAGCAAAAATTGGATATCCAGAGTGCATCAAACATGATTTAGAGCTTGTTTATGGAAAAGTGCTTATTTCTGCATTTCAATGTTGCAACTTGCTGAAAACTGTCCACGGTGTTTCATTTCATCTCAATAGACACAGCACAGCAAAAATTTTTTATCCAGAGTGCATCAAACATGATTTAGAGCTTGTTTATGGAAAAGTGCTTATTTCTGCATTTCAATGTTGCAACTTGCTGAAAACTGTCCACGGCGTTCATTTCATCTCAACCTAGACACAGCACAGCAAAATTGGATATCCAGAGTGCATCAAACATGATTTAGAGCTTGTTTATGGAAAAGTGCTTATTTCTGCATTTCAATGTTGTAACTTGCTGAAAACAGTCTACAGTGTTTTCATAACATCTCGAATAAACATAACAAAAAATTTTTTATCCAGAGTGCTTCAAACATGATTTAGAGCTTGTTTATGGAAAAGTGCTTATTTCTGCATTTCAATGTTGCAACTTGCTGAAAACTGTCCACGGCGTTCATTTCATCTCAACCTAGACACAGCACAGCAAAAATTGGATATCCAGAGTGCATCAAACATGATTTAGAGCTTGTTTATGGAAAAGTGCTTATTTCTGCATTTCAATGTTGCAACTTGCTGAAAACTGTCCACGGCGTTCATTTCATCTCAACCTAGACACAGCACAGCAAAAATTGGATATCCAGAGTGCATCAAACATGATTTAGAGCTTGTTTATGGAAAAGTGCTTATTTCTGCATTTCAATGTTGCAACTTGCTGAAAACAGTCTACAGTGTTTCATAACATCTCGAATAAACATAACAAAAATTTTTTATCCAGAGTGCTTCAAACATGATTTAGAGCTTGTTTATGGAAAAGTGCTTATTTCTGCATTTCAATGTTGCAACTTGCTGAAAACTGTCCACGGCGTTCATTTCATCTCAACTAGACACAGCACAGCAAAAATTGGATATCCAGAGTGCATCAAACATGATTTAGAGCTTGTTTATGGAAAAGTGCTTATTTCTGCATTTCAATGTTGTAACTTGCTGAAAACAGTCTACAGTGTTTTCATAACATCTCGAATAACATAACAAAAAATTTTTTATCCAGAGTGCTTCAAACATGATTTAGAGCTTGTTTATGGAAAAGTGCTTATTTCTGCATTTCAATGTTGCAACTTGCTGAAAACTGTCCACGGCGTTCATTTCATCTCAACCTAGACACAGCACAGCAAAAATTGGATATCCAGAGTGCATCAAACATGATTTAGAGCTTGTTTATGGAAAAGTGCTTATTTCTGCATTTCAATGTTGTAACTTGCTGAAAACTGTCCACGGTGTTCATTTCATCTCAATAGACACAGCACAGCAAAAAATTTTTTATCCAGAGTGCATCAAACATGATTTAGAGCTTGTTTATGGAAAAGTGCTTATTTCTGCATTTCAATGTTGCAACTTGCTGAAAACTGTCCACGGCGTTCATTTCATCTCAACTAGACACAGCACAGCAAAAATTGGATATCCAGAGTGCATCAAACATGATTTAGAGCTTGTTTATGGAAAAGTGCTTATTTCTGCATTTCAATGTTGTAACTTGCTGAAAACTGTCCACAGTGTTTTCATTTCATCTCAACTAAACAGCACAAAAAATTTTTTATCCAGAGTGCATCAAACATGATTTAGAGCTTGTTTATGGAAAAGTGCTTATTTCTGCATTTCAATGTTGCAACTTGCTGAAAACTGTCCACGGCGTTCATTTCATCTCAACCTAGACACAGCACAGCAAAAATTGGATATCCAGAGTGCATCAAACATGATTTAGAGCTTGTTTATGGAAAAGTGCTTATTTCTGCATTTCAATGTTGCAACTTGCTGAAAACTGTCCACGGCGTTCATTTCATCTCAACCTAGACACAGCACAGCAAAAATTGGATATCCAGAGTGCATCAAACATGATTTAGAGCTTGTTTATGGAAAAGTGCTTATTTCTGCATTTCAATGTTGCAACTTGCTGAAAACTGTCCACGGCGTTCATTTCATCTCAACCTAGACACAGCACAGCAAAAATTGGATATCCAGAGTGCATCAAACATGATTTAGAGCTTGTTTATGGAAAAGTGCTTATTTCTGCATTTCAATGTTGCAACTTGCTGAAAACTGTCCACGGTGTTCATTTCATCTCAATAACACAGCACAGCAAAAATTGGATATCCAGAGTGCATCAAACATGATTTAGAGCTTGTTTATGGAAAAGTGCTTATTTCTGCATTTCAATGTTGCAACTTGCTGAAAACTGTCCACGGCGTTCATTTCATCTCAACCTAGACACAGCACAGCAAAAATTGGATATCCAGAGTGCATCAAACATGATTTAGAGCTTGTTTATGGAAAAGTGCTTATTTCTGCATTTCAATGTTGTAACTTGCTGAAAACAGTCTACAGTGTTTTCATAACATCTCGAATAAACATAACAAAAACATTTTTTATCCAGAGTGCTTCAAACATGATTTAGAGCTTGTTTATGGAAAAGTGCTTATTTCTGCATTTCAATGTTGCAACTTGCTGAAAACTGTCCACGGCGTTCATTTCATCTCAACCTAGACACAGCACAGCAAAAATTGGATATCCAGAGTGCATCAAACATGATTTAGAGCTTGTTTATGGAAAAGTGCTTATTTCTGCATTTCAATGTTGCAACTTGCTGAAAACTGTCCACGGCGTTCATTTCATCTCAACCTAGACACAGCACAGCAAAAATTGGATATCCAGAGTGCATCAAACATGATTTAGAGCTTGTTTATGGAAAAGTGCTTATTTCTGCATTTCAATGTTGCAACTTGCTGAAAACTGTCCACGGTGTTCATTTCATCTCAATAGAACAGCACAGCAAAAATTGGATATCCAGAGTGCATCAAACATGATTTAGAGCTTGTTTATGGAAAAGTGCTTATTTCTGCATTTCAATGTTGCAACTTGCTGAAAACTGTCCACGGCGTTCATTTCATCTCAACCTAGACACAGCACAGCAAAAATTGGATATCCAGAGTGCATCAAACATGATTTAGAGCTTGTTTATGGAAAAGTGCTTATTTCTGCATTTCAATGTTGTAACTTGCTGAAAACAGTCTACAGTGTTTTCATAACATCTCGAATAAACATAACAAAAACATTTTTTATCCAGAGTGCTTCAAACATGATTTAGAGCTTGTTTATGGAAAAGTGCTTATTTCTGCATTTCAATGTTGCAACTTGCTGAAAACTGTCCACGGCGTTCATTTCATCATCTCACCTAGACACAGCACAGCAAAAATTGGATATCCAGAGTGCATCAAACATGATTTAGAGCTTGTTTATGGAAAAGTGCTTATTTCTGCATTTCAATGTTGCAACTTGCTGAAAACTGTCCACGGTTTTCATTTCATCTCAATAGACACAGCACAGCAAAAATTTTTTATCCAGAGTGCATCAAACATGATTTAGAGCTTGTTTATGGAAAAGTGCTTATTTCTGCATTTCAATGTTGCAACTTGCTGAAAACTGTCCACGGCGTTCATTTCATCTCAACCTAGACACAGCACAGCAAAAATTGGATATCCAGAGTGCATCAAACATGATTTAGAGCTTGTTTATGGAAAAGTGCTTATTTCTGCATTTCAATGTTGCAACTTGCTGAAAACTGTCCACGGCGTTCATTCATCTCAAATAGACACAGCACAGCAAAAATTGGATATCCAGAGTGCATCAAACATGATTTAGAGCTTGTTTATGGAAAAGTGCTTATTTCTGCATTTCAATGTTGCAACTTGCTGAAAACTGTCCACGGCGTTCATTTCATCTCAACCTAGACACAGCACAGCAAAAATTGGATATCCAGAGTGCATCAAACATGATTTAGAGCTTGTTTATGGAAAAGTGCTTATTTCTGCATTTCAATGTTGTAACTTGCTGAAAACAGTCTACAGTGTTTTCATAACATCTCGAATAAAATAACAAAAACATTTTTTTATCCAGAGTGCTTCAAACATGATTTAGAGCTTGTTTATGGAAAAGTGCTTATTTCTGCATTTCAATGTTGCAACTTGCTGAAAACTGTCCACGGCGTTCATTTCATCTCAACCTAGACACAGCACAGCAAAAATTGGATATCCAGAGTGCATCAAACATGATTTAGAGCTTGTTTATGGAAAAGTGCTTATTTCTGCATTTCAATGTTGTAACTTGCTGAAAACAGTCTACAGTGTTTTCATAACATCTCGAATAAACATAACAAAAAATTTTTTATCCAGAGTGCTTCAAACATGATTTAGAGCTTGTTTATGGAAAAGTGCTTATTTCTGCATTTCAATGTTGCAACTTGCTGAAAACTGTCCACGGCGTTCATTTCATCTCAACCTAGACACAGCACAGCAAAAATTGGATATCCAGAGTGCATCAAACATGATTTAGAGCTTGTTTATGGAAAAGTGCTTATTTCTGCATTTCAATGTTGCAACTTGCTGAAAACTATCCATGGTGTTCATTCATCTCAATAACACAGCACAAAAAAAATTTTTATCCAGAGTGCTTCAAACATGATTTAGAGCTTGTTTATGGAAAAGTGCTTATTTCTGCATTTCAATGTTGCAACTTGCTGAAAACTGTCCACGGCGTTCATTTCATCTCAACCTAGACACAGCACAGCAAAAATTGGATATCCAGAGTGCATCAAACATGATTTAGAGCTTGTTTATGGAAAAGTGCTTATTTCTGCATTTCAATGTTGTAACTTGCTGAAAACAGTCTACAGTGTTTTCATAACATCTCGAATAAACATAACAAAAACATTTTTTATCCAGAGTGCTTCAAACATGATTTAGAGCTTGTTTATGGAAAAGTGCTTATTTCTGCATTTCAATGTTGCAACTTGCTGAAAACTGTCCACGGCGTTCATTTCATCTCAACCTAGACACAGCACAGCAAAAATTGGATATCCAGAGTGCATCAAACATGATTTAGAGCTTGTTTATGGAAAAGTGCTTATTTCTGCATTTCAATGTTGCAACTTGCTGAAAACTGTCCACGGTGTTCATTTCATCTCAACCTAGACACAGCACAGCAAAAATTGGATATCCAGAGTGCATCAAACATGATTTAGAGCTTGTTTATGGAAAAGTGCTTATTTCTGCATTTCAATGTTGCAACTTGCTGAAAACTGTCCACGGTGTTCATTTCATCTCAACCTAGACACAGCACAGCAAAAATTGGATATCCAGAGTGCATCAAACATGATTTAGAGCTTGTTTATGGAAAAGTGCTTATTTCTGCATTTCAATGTTGTAACTTGCTGAAAACAGTCTACAGTGTTTTCATAACATCTCGAATAAACATAACAAAAACATTTTTTATCCAGAGTGCTTCAAACATGATTTAGAGCTTGTTTATGGAAAAGTGCTTATTTCTGCATTTCAATGTTGCAACTTGCTGAAAACTGTCCACGGCGTTCATTTCATCTCAACTAGACACAGCACAGCAAAAATTGGATATCCAGAGTGCATCAAACATGATTTAGAGCTTGTTTATGGAAAAGTGCTTATTTCTGCATTTCAATGTTGCAACTTGCTGAAAACTGTCCACGGTGTTCATTTCATCTCAATAACACAGCACAGCAAAAATTGGATATCCAGAGTGCATCAAACATGATTTAGAGCTTGTTTATGGAAAAGTGCTTATTTCTGCATTTCAATGTTGCAACTTGCTGAAAACTGTCCACGGCGTTCATTTCATCTCAACCTAGACACAGCACAGTAAAAATTGGATATCCAGAGTGCATCAAACATGATTTAGAGCTTGTTTATGGAAAAGTGCTTATTTCTGCATTTCAATTTGCAACTTGCTGAAAACTGTCCACGGCGTTCATTTCATCTCAACCTAGACACAGCACAGCAAAAATTGGATATCCAGAGTGCATCAAACATGATTTAGAGCTTGTTTATGGAAAAGTGCTTATTTCTGCATTTCAATGTTGTAACTTGCTGAAAACAGTCTACAGTGTTTTCATAACATCTCGAATAAACATAACAAAACATTTTTTATCCAGAGTGCTTCAAACATGATTTAGAGCTTGTTTATGGAAAAGTGCTTATTTCTGCATTTCAATGTTGCAACTTGCTGAAAACTGTCCACGGCGTTCATTTCATCTCAACCTAGACACAGCACAGCAAAAATTGGATATCCAGAGTGCATCAAACATGATTTAGAGCTTGTTTATGGAAAAGTGCTTATTTCTGCATTTCAATGTTGCAACTTGCTGAAAACTGTCCACAGTGTTTTCATAACATCTCAATAAACATAACAAAAAATTTTTTATCCAGAGTGCTTCAAACATGATTTAGAGCTTGTTTATGGAAAAGTGCTTATTTCTGCATTTCAATGTTGCAACTTGCTGAAAACTGTCCACGGCGTTCATTTCATCTCAACCTAGACACAGCACAGCAAAAATTGGACATCCAGAGTGCATCAAACATGATTTAGAGCTTGTTTATGGAAAAGTGCTTATTTCTGCATTTCAATGTTGCAACTTGCTGAAAACTGTCCACGGTGTTCATTTCATCTCAACTAGACACAGCACAGCAAAAATTGGATATCCAGAGTGCATCAAACATGATTTAGAGCTTGTTTATGGAAAAGTGCTTATTTCTGCATTTCAATGTTGCAACTTGCTGAAAACTGTCCACGGCGTTCATTTCATCTCAACCTAGACACAGCACAGCAAAAATTGGATATCCAGAGTGCATCAAACATGATTTAGAGCTTGTTTATGGAAAAGTGCTTATTTCTGCATTTCAATGTTGTAACTTGCTGAAAACAGTCTACAGTGTTTTCATAACATCTCGAATAAACATAACAAAAACATTTTTTATCCAGAGTGCTTCAAACATGATTTAGAGCTTGTTTATGGAAAAGTGCTTATTTCTGCATTTCAATGTTGCAACTTGCTGAAAACTGTCCACGGCGTTCATTTCATCTCAACCTAGACACAGCACAGCAAAAATTGGATATCCAGAGTGCATCAAACATGATTTAGAGCTTGTTTATGGAAAAGTGCTTATTTCTGCATTTCAATGTTGCAACTTGCTGAAAACAGTCTACAGTGTTCATAACATCTCAATAAACATAACAAAAAATTTTTATCCAGAGTGCTTCAAACATGATTTAGAGCTTGTTTATGGAAAAGTGCTTATTTCTGCATTTCAATGTTGCAACTTGCTGAAAACTGTCCACGGCGTTCATTTCATCTCAACCTAGACACAGCACAGCAAAAATTGGATATCCAGAGTGCATCAAACATGATTTAGAGCTTGTTTATGGAAAAGTGCTTATTTCTGCATTTCAATGTTGCAACTTGCTGAAAACTGTCCACGGTGTTCATTTCATCTCAACTAGACACAGCACAGCAAAAATTGGATATCCAGAGTGCATCAAACATGATTTAGAGCTTGTTTATGGAAAAGTGCTTATTTCTGCATTTCAATGTTGCAACTTGCTGAAAACTGTCCACGGCGTTCATTTCATCTCAACCTAGACACAGCACAGCAAAAATTGGATATCCAGAGTGCATCAAACATGATTTAGAGCTTGTTTATGGAAAAGTGCTTATTTCTGCATTTCAATGTTGCAACTTGCTGAAAACTGTCCACAGTGTTTTCATTTCATCTCAATAGAACAGCACAAAAAATTTTTTATCCAGAGTGCTTCAAACATGATTTAGAGCTTGTTTATGGAAAAGTGCTTATTTCTGCATTTCAATGTTGCAACTTGCTGAAAACTGTCCACGGCGTTCATTTCATCTCAACTAGACACAGCACAGCAAAAATTGGATATCCAGAGTGCATCAAACATGATTTAGAGCTTGTTTATGGAAAAGTGCTTATTTCTGCATTTCAATGTTGCAACTTGCTGAAAACTGTCCACGGCGTTCATTTCATCTCAACTAGACACAGCAAAAAATTGGATATCCAGAGTGCATCAAACATGATTTAGAGCTTGTTTATGGAAAAGTGCTTATTTCTGCATTTCAATGTTGCAACTTGCTGAAAACTGTCCACGGCGTTCATTTCATCTCAACCTAGACACAGCACAGCAAAAATTGGATATCCAGAGTGCATCAAACATGATTTAGAGCTTGTTTATGGAAAAGTGCTTATTTCTGCATTTCAATGTTGCAACTTGCTGAAAACTGTCCACGGTTTTCATAACATCTCAATAAACATAACAAAAAATTTTTTATCCAGAGTGCATCAAACATGATTTAGAGCTTGTTTATGGAAAAGTGCTTATTTCTGCATTTCAATGTTGCAACTTGCTGAAAACTGTCCACGGCGTTCATTTCATCTCAACCTAGACACAGCACAGCAAAAATTGGATATCCAGAGTGCATCAAACATGATTTAGAGCTTGTTTATGGAAAAGTGCTTATTTCTGCATTTCAATGTTGCAACTTGCTGAAAACTGTCCACGGTGTTCATTTCATCTCAACTAGACACAGCACAGCAAAAATTTTTTATCCAGAGTGCATCAAACATGATTTAGAGCTTGTTTATGGAAAAGTGCTTATTTCTGCATTTCAATGTTGCAACTTGCTGAAAACTGTCCACGGTGTTCATTTCATCTCAACCTAGACACAGCACAGCAAAAATTGGATATCCAGAGTGCATCAAACATGATTTAGAGCTTGTTTATGGAAAAGTGCTTATTTCTGCATTTCAATGTTGCAACTTGCTGAAAACTGTCCACGGCGTTCATTTCATCTCAACTAGACACAGCACAGCAAAAATTGGATATCCAGAGTGCATCAAACATGATTTAGAGCTTGTTTATGGAAAAGTGCTTATTTCTGCATTTCAATGTTGCAACTTGCTGAAAACAGTCTACAGTGTTTTCATAACATCTCGAATAAACATAACAAAAAATTTTTTATCCAGAGTGCTTCAAACATGATTTAGAGCTTGTTTATGGAAAAGTGCTTATTTCTGCATTTCAATGTTGCAACTTGCTGAAAACTGTCCACGGCGTTCATTTCATCTCAACCTAGACACAGCACAGCAAAAATTGGATATCCAGAGTGCATCAAACATGATTTAGAGCTTGTTTATGGAAAAGTGCTTATTTCTGCATTTCAATGTTGCAACTTGCTGAAAACAGTCCACGGTGTTCATAACATCTCAATAAACATAACAAAAAATTTTTATCCAGAGTGCTTCAAACATGATTTAGAGCTTGTTTATGGAAAAGTGCTTATTTCTGCATTTCAATGTTGCAACTTGCTGAAAACTGTCCACGGTGTTCATTTCATCTCACCTAGACACAGCACAGCAAAAATTGGATATCCAGAGTGCATCAAACATGATTTAGAGCTTGTTTATGGAAAAGTGCTTATTTCTGCATTTCAATGTTGCAACTTGCTGAAAACTGTCCACGGTGTTCATTTCATCTCAACCTAGACACAGCACAGCAAAAATTGGATATCCAGAGTGCATCAAACATGATTTAGAGCTTGTTTATGGAAAAGTGCTTATTTCTGCATTTCAATGTTGCAACTTGCTGAAAACTGTCCACGGTGTTCATTTCATCTCAACTAGACACAGCACAGCAAAAATTGGATATCCAGAGTGCATCAAACATGATTTAGAGCTTGTTTATGGAAAAGTGCTTATTTCTGCATTTCAATGTTGCAACTTGCTGAAAACAGTCTACAGTGTTCATAACATCTCAATAGAACATAACAAAAAAATTTTTTATCCAGAGTGCATCAAACATGATTTAGAGCTTGTTTATGGAAAAGTGCTTATTTCTGCATTTCAATGTTGCAACTTGCTGAAAACTGTCCACGGTGTTCATTTCATCTCAACCTAGACACAGCACAGCAAAAATTGGATATCCAGAGTGCATCAAACATGATTTAGAGCTTGTTTATGGAAAAGTGCTTATTTCTGCATTTCAATGTTGCAACTTGCTGAAAACAGTCCACAGTGTTCATAACATCTCGAATAAACATAACAAAAAATTTTTTATCCAGAGTGCTTCAAACATGATTTAGAGCTTGTTTATGGAAAAGTGCTTATTTCTGCATTTCAATGTTGCAACTTGCTGAAAACTGTCCACGGCGTTCATTTCATCTCAACCTAGACACAGCACAGCAAAAATTGGATATCCAGAGTGCATCAAACATGATTTAGAGCTTGTTTATGGAAAAGTGCTTATTTCTGCATTTCAATGTTGCAACTTGCTGAAAACTGTCCACGGTGTTCATTTCATCTCAACTAGACACAGCACAGCAAAAATTGGATATCCAGAGTGCATCAAACATGATTTAGAGCTTGTTTATGGAAAAGTGCTTATTTCTGCATTTCAATGTTGCAACTTGCTGAAAACTGTCCACGGTGTTCATTTCATCTCAACTAGACACAGCACAGCAAAAATTGGATATCCAGAGTGCATCAAACATGATTTAGAGCTTGTTTATGGAAAAGTGCTTATTTCTGCATTTCAATGTTGCAACTTGCTGAAAACTGTCCACGGTGTTCATTTCATCTCAACTAGACACAGCACAGCAAAAATTGGATATCCAGAGTGCATCAAACATGATTTAGAGCTTGTTTATGGAAAAGTGCTTATTTCTGCATTTCAATGTTGCAACTTGCTGAAAACTGTCCACGGTGTTCATTTCATCTCAACTAGACACAGCACAGCAAAAATTGGATATCCAGAGTGCATCAAACATGATTTAGAGCTTGTTTATGGAAAAGTGCTTATTTCTGCATTTCAATGTTGCAACTTGCTGAAAACTGTCCACAGTGTTTTCATAACATCTCGAATAACATAACAAAAAATTTTTTATCCAGAGTGCTTCAAACATGATTTAGAGCTTGTTTATGGAAAAGTGCTTATTTCTGCATTTCAATGTTGCAACTTGCTGAAAACTGTCCACGGTGTTCATTTCATCTCAACCTACACAGCACAGCAAAAATTGGATATCCAGAGTGCATCAAACATGATTTAGAGCTTGTTTATGGAAAAGTGCTTATTTCTGCATTTCAATGTTGCAACTTGCTGAAAACTGTCCACGGCGTTCATTTCATCTCAACTAGACACAGCACAGCAAAAATTGGACATCCAGAGTGCATCAAACATGATTTAGAGCTTGTTTATGGAAAAGTGCTTATTTCTGCATTTCAATGTTGTAACTTGCTGAAAACAGTCTACAGTGTTTTCATAACATCTCGAATAAACATAACAAAAACATTTTTTATCCAGAGTGCTTCAAACATGATTTAGAGCTTGTTTATGGAAAAGTGCTTATTTCTGCATTTCAATGTTGCAACTTGCTGAAAACTGTCCACGGCGTTCATTTCATCTCAACCTAGACACAGCACAGCAAAAATTGGACATCCAGAGTGCATCAAACATGATTTAGAGCTTGTTTATGGAAAAGTGCTTATTTCTGCATTTCAATGTTGCAACTTGCTGAAAACTGTCCACGGTGTTCATTTCATCTCAACTAGACACAGCACAGCAAAAATTGGATATCCAGAGTGCATCAAACATGATTTAGAGCTTGTTTATGGAAAAGTGCTTATTTCTGCATTTCAATGTTGCAACTTGCTGAAAACTGTCCACGGCGTTCATTTCATCTCAACCTAGACACAGCACAGCAAAAATTGGACATCCAGAGTGCATCAAACATGATTTAGAGCTTGTTTATGGAAAAGTGCTTATTTCTGCATTTCAATGTTGCAACTTGCTGAAAACAGTCCACAGTGTTCATAACATCTCGAATAAACATAAGCAAAAATTTTTATCCAGAGTGCATCAAACATGATTTAGAGCTTGTTTATGGAAAAGTGCTTATTTCTGCATTTCAATGTTGCAACTTGCTGAAAACTGTCCACGGTGTTCATTTCATCTCAACTAGACACAGCACAGCAAAAATTGGACATCCAGAGTGCATCAAACATGATTTAGAGCTTGTTTATGGAAAAGTGCTTATTTCTGCATTTCAATGTTGCAACTTGCTGAAAACTGTCCACGGTGTTCATTTCATCTCAACTAGACACAGCACAGCAAAAATTGGATATCCAGAGTGCATCAAACATGATTTAGAGCTTGTTTATGGAAAAGTGCTTATTTCTGCATTTCAATGTTGCAACTTGCTGAAAACTGTCCACGGTGTTCATTTCATCTCAAATAGACACAGCACAGCAAAAATTTTTTATCCAGAGTGCATCAAACATGATTTAGAGCTTGTTTATGGAAAAGTGCTTATTTCTGCATTTCAATGTTGCAACTTGCTGAAAACTGTCCACAGTGTTCATTTCATCTCAATAACACAGCACAAAAAATTTTTTATCCAGAGTGCATCAAACATGATTTAGAGCTTGTTTATGGAAAAGTGCTTATTTCTGCATTTCAATGTTGCAACTTGCTGAAAACTGTCCACGGCGTTCATTTCATCTCAACTAGACACAGCACAGCAAAAATTGGACATCCAGAGTGCATCAAACATGATTTAGAGCTTGTTTATGGAAAAGTGCTTATTTCTGCATTTCAATGTTGTAACTTGCTGAAAACAGTCTACAGTGTTTTCATAACATCTCGAATAAACATAACAAAAAATTTTTTATCCAGAGTGCTTCAAACATGATTTAGAGCTTGTTTATGGAAAAGTGCTTATTTCTGCATTTCAATGTTGCAACTTGCTGAAAACTGTCCACGGCGTTCATTTCATCTCAACTAGACACAGCACAGCAAAAATTGGACATCCAGAGTGCATCAAACATGATTTAGAGCTTGTTTATGGAAAAGTGCTTATTTCTGCATTTCAATGTTGTAACTTGCTGAAAACAGTCTACAGTGTTTTCATAACATCTCGAATAAACATAACAAAAAATTTTTTATCCAGAGTGCTTCAAACATGATTTAGAGCTTGTTTATGGAAAAGTGCTTATTTCTGCATTTCAATGTTGCAACTTGCTGAAAACTGTCCACGGTGTTCATTTCATCTCAACTAGACACAGCACAGCAAAAATTGGACATCCAGAGTGCATCAAACATGATTTAGAGCTTGTTTATGGAAAAGTGCTTATTTCTGCATTTCAATGTTGCAACTTGCTGAAAACTGTCCACGGCGTTCATTTCATCTCAACTAGACACAGCACAGCAAAAATTGGATATCCAGAGTGCATCAAACATGATTTAGAGCTTGTTTATGGAAAAGTGCTTATTTCTGCATTTCAATGTTGCAACTTGCTGAAAACAGTCCACAGTGTTCATAACATCTCAATAAACATAACAAAAAATTTTTTATCCAGAGTGCATCAAACATGATTTAGAGCTTGTTTATGGAAAAGTGCTTATTTCTGCATTTCAATGTTGCAACTTGCTGAAAACTGTCCACGGAGTTCATTTTATCTCAACTAGACACAGCACAGCAACTGTCTCTTATACACATCTTTATCCAGAGTGCATCAAACATGATTTAGAGCTTGTTTATGGAAAAGTGCTTATTTCTGCATTTCAATGTTGCAACTTGCTGAAAACTGTCCACGGCGTTCATTTCATCTCAATAGACACAGCACAGCAAAAATTTTTTATCCAGAGTGCATCAAACATGATTTAGAGCTTGTTTATGGAAAAGTGCTTATTTCTGCATTTCAATGTTGCAACTTGCTGAAAACAGTCCACAGTGTTTTCATAACATCTCGAATAAACATACACAAAAAATTTTTTATCCAGAGTGCATCAAACATGATTTAGAGCTTGTTTATGGAAAAGTGCTTATTTCTGCATTTCAATGTTGCAACTTGCTGAAAACTGTCCACGGTGTTCATTTCATCTCAACTAGACACAGCACAGCAAAAATTGGACATCCAGAGTGCATCAAACATGATTTAGAGCTTGTTTATGGAAAAGTGCTTATTTCTGCATTTCAATGTTGCAACTTGCTGAAAACTGTCCACGGTGTTCATTTCATCTCAACTAGACACAGCACAGCAAAAATTGGATATCCAGAGTGCATCAAACATGATTTAGAGCTTGTTTATGGAAAAGTGCTTATTTCTGCATTTCAATGTTGCAACTTGCTGAAAACTGTCCACGGTGTTCATTTCATCTCAACTAGACACAGCACAGCAAAAATTGGATATCCAGAGTGCATCAAACATGATTTAGAGCTTGTTTATGGAAAAGTGCTTATTTCTGCATTTCAATGTTGCAACTTGCTGAAAACTGTCCACGGTGTTCATTTCATCTCAACTAGACACAGCACAGCAAAAATTGGATATCCAGAGTGCATCAAACATGATTTAGAGCTTGTTTATGGAAAAGTGCTTATTTCTGCATTTCAATGTTGCAACTTGCTGAAAACTGTCCACAGTGTTTTCATAACATCTCAATAAACATAACAAAAAATTTTTTATCCAGAGTGCATCAAACATGATTTAGAGCTTGTTTATGGAAAAGTGCTTATTTCTGCATTTCAATGTTGCAACTTGCTGAAAACTGTCCACGGTGTTCATTTCATCTCAACTAGACACAGCACAGCAAAAATTGGATATCCAGAGTGCATCAAACATGATTTAGAGCTTGTTTATGGAAAAGTGCTTATTTCTGCATTTCAATGTTGCAACTTGCTGAAAACTGTCCACGGTGTTCATTTCATCTCAACTAGACACAGCACAGCAAAAATTGGATATCCAGAGTGCATCAAACATGATTTAGAGCTTGTTTATGGAAAAGTGCTTATTTCTGCATTTCAATGTTGCAACTTGCTGAAAACAGTCTACAGTGTTTTCATAACATCTCGAATAAACATAACAAAAAATTTTTTATCCAGAGTGCTTCAAACATGATTTAGAGCTTGTTTATGGAAAAGTGCTTATTTCTGCATTTCAATGTTGCAACTTGCTGAAAACTGTCCACGGTGTTCATTTCATCTCAACTAGACACAGCACAGCAAAAATTGGATATCCAGAGTGCATCAAACATGATTTAGAGCTTGTTTATGGAAAAGTGCTTATTTCTGCATTTCAATGTTGCAACTTGCTGAAAACTGTCCACGGTGTTCATTTCATCTCAACTAGACACAGCACAGCAAAAATTGGACATCCAGAGTGCATCAAACATGATTTAGAGCTTGTTTATGGAAAAGTGCTTATTTCTGCATTTCAATGTTGCAACTTGCTGAAAACTGTCCACGGTGTTCATTTCATCTCAACTAGACACAGCACAGCAAAAATTGGATATCCAGAGTGCATCAAACATGATTTAGAGCTTGTTTATGGAAAAGTGCTTATTTCTGCATTTCAATGTTGCAACTTGCTGAAAACAGTCTACAGTGTTTTCATAACATCTCGAATAAACATAACAAAAAATTTTTTATCCAGAGTGCATCAAACATGATTTAGAGCTTGTTTATGGAAAAGTGCTTATTTCTGCATTTCAATGTTGCAACTTGCTGAAAACTGTCCACGGTGTTCATTTCATCTCAACCTAGACACAGCACAGCAAAAATTGGATATCCAGAGTGCATCAAACATGATTTAGAGCTTGTTTATGGAAAAGTGCTTATTTCTGCATTTCAATGTTGCAACTTGCTGAAAACTGTCCACGGTGTTCATTTCATCTCAACTAGACACAGCACAGCAAAAATTGGATATCCAGAGTGCATCAAACATGATTTAGAGCTTGTTTATGGAAAAGTGCTTATTTCTGCATTTCAATGTTGCAACTTGCTGAAAACTGTCCACGGTGTTCATTTCATCTCAACTAGACACAGCACAGCAAAAATTGGATATCCAGAGTGCATCAAACATGATTTAGAGCTTGTTTATGGAAAAGTGCTTATTTCTGCATTTCAATGTTGCAACTTGCTGAAAACAGTCTACAGTGTTTTCATAACATCTCGAATAAACATAACAAAAACATTTTATCCAGAGTGCTTCAAACATGATTTAGAGCTTGTTTATGGAAAAGTGCTTATTTCTGCATTTCAATGTTGCAACTTGCTGAAAACTGTCCACGGTGTTCATTTCATCTCAACCTAGACACAGCACAAAAAATTGGATATCCAGAGTGCATCAAACATGATTTAGAGCTTGTTTATGGAAAAGTGCTTATTTCTGCATTTCAATGTTGCAACTTGCTGAAAACAGTCTACAGTGTTTTCATAACATCTCGAATAAACATAACAAAAACATTTTTTATCCAGAGTGCTTCAAACATGATTTAGAGCTTGTTTATGGAAAAGTGCTTATTTCTGCATTTCAATGTTGCAACTTGCTGAAAACTGTCCACGGTGTTCATTTCATCTCAACCTAGACACAGCACAGCAAAAATTGGATATCCAGAGTGCATCAAACATGATTTAGAGCTTGTTTATGGAAAAGTGCTTATTTCTGCATTTCAATGTTGCAACTTGCTGAAAACTGTCCACGGCGTTCATTTCATCTCAACTAGACACAGCACAGCAAAAATTGGATATCCAGAGTGCATCAAACATGATTTAGAGCTTGTTTATGGAAAAGTGCTTATTTCTGCATTTCAATGTTGCAACTTGCTGAAAACTGTCCACGGGTTCATTTCATCTCAACTAGACACAGCACAGCAAAAATTGGATATCCAGAGTGCATCAAACATGATTTAGAGCTTGTTTATGGAAAAGTGCTTATTTCTGCATTTCAATGTTGCAACTTGCTGAAAACTGTCCACAGGCGTTCATTTCATCTCAACCTAGACACAGCACAGCAAAAATTGGATATCCAGAGTGCATCAAACATGATTTAGAGCTTGTTTATGGAAAAGTGCTTATTTCTGCATTTCAATGTTGCAACTTGCTGAAAACTGTCTACGGCGTTCATTTCATCTCGAATAGACACAGCACAGCAAAAATTGGATATCCAGAGTGCATCAAACATGATTTAGAGCTTGTTTATGGAAAAGTGCTTATTTCTGCATTTCAATGTTGCAACTTGCTGAAAACTGTCCACGGCGTTCATTTCATCCCAACTAGACACAGCACAGCAAAAATTGGACATCCAGAGTGCATCAAACATGATTTAGAGCTTGTTTATGGAAAAGTGCTTATTTCTGCATTTCAATGTTGTAACTTGCTGAAAACAGTCTACAGTGTTTTCATAACATCTCGAATAAACATAACAAAAACATTTTTTATCCAGAGTGCTTCAAACATGATTTAGAGCTTGTTTATGGAAAAGTGCTTATTTCTGCATTTCAATGTTGCAACTTGCTGAAAACTGTCCACGGCGTTCATTTCATCTCAACTAGACACAGCACAGCAAAAATTGGATATCCAGAGTGCATCAAACATGATTTAGAGCTTGTTTATGGAAAAGTGCTTATTTCTGCATTTCAATGTTGCAACTTGCTGAAAACAGTACGGTTTTCATAACATCTCGAATAAACATAACAAAAAATTTTTTATCCAGAGTGCTTCAAACATGATTTAGAGCTTGTTTATGGAAAAGTGCTTATTTCTGCATTTCAATGTTGCAACTTGCTGAAAACTGTCCACGGTGTTCATTTCATCTCAACTAGACACAGCACAGCAAAAATTGGATATCCAGAGTGCATCAAACATGATTTAGAGCTTGTTTATGGAAAAGTGCTTATTTCTGCATTTCAATGTTGCAACTTGCTGAAAACTGTCCACGGGTTCATTTCATCTCAACCTAGACACAGCACAGCAAAAATTGGATATCCAGAGTGCATCAAACATGATTTAGAGCTTGTTTATGGAAAAGTGCTTATTTCTGCATTTCAATGTTGCAACTTGCTGAAACTGTCCAGTCTACAGTGTTTCATAACATCTCGAATAAACATACAAAAAATTTTTTATCCAGAGTGCTTCAAACATGATTTAGAGCTTGTTTATGGAAAAGTGCTTATTTCTGCATTTCAATGTTGCAACTTGCTGAAAACTGTCCACGTGTTTTCATTTCATCTCAATAGACACAGCACAGCAAAAATTGGATATCCAGAGTGCATCAAACATGATTTAGAGCTTGTTTATGGAAAAGTGCTTATTTCTGCATTTCAATGTTGCAACTTGCTGAAAACTGTCCACGGTGTTCATTTCATCTCAATAGACACAGCACAGCAAAAATTGGATATCCAGAGTGCATCAAACATGATTTAGAGCTTGTTTATGGAAAAGTGCTTATTTCTGCATTTCAATGTTGCAACTTGCTGAAAACTGTCCACGGTTTTCATAACATCTCGAATAAACATAACAAAAAAATTTTTTATCCAGAGTGCATCAAACATGATTTAGAGCTTGTTTATGGAAAAGTGCTTATTTCTGCATTTCAATGTTGCAACTTGCTGAAAACTGTCCACGGTGTTCATTTCATCTCAATAGACACAGCACAGCAAAAATTGGACATCCAGAGTGCATCAAACATGATTTAGAGCTTGTTTATGGAAAAGTGCTTATTTCTGCATTTCAATGTTGCAACTTGCTGAAAACTGTCCACGGTGTTCATTTCATTCATCTAACTAGACACAGCACAGCAAAAATTGGACATCCAGAGTGCATCAAACATGATTTAGAGCTTGTTTATGGAAAAGTGCTTATTTCTGCATTTCAATGTTGCAACTTGCTGAAAACTGTCCACAGGTTGTTCATAACATCTCGAATAACACAAACAAAAATTGGATATCCAGAGTGCATCAAACATGATTTAGAGCTTGTTTATGGAAAAGTGCTTATTTCTGCATTTCAATGTTGCAACTTGCTGAAAACTGTCCACAGTGTTCATTTCATCTCAAATAGACACAGCACAAAAAATTGGACATCCAGAGTGCATCAAACATGATTTAGAGCTTGTTTATGGAAAAGTGCTTATTTCTGCATTTCAATGTTGCAACTTGCTGAAAACTGTCCACGGTGTTCATTTCATCTCAATAACACAGCACAAAAAAATTGGACATCCAGAGTGCATCAAACATGATTTAGAGCTTGTTTATGGAAAAGTGCTTATTTTTGCATTTCAATGTTTCAACTTGCTGACAACTGTCCACAGTGTTTTCATAACATCTCGAATAAACATAACAAAAACATTTTTTTATCCAGAGTGCATCAAACATGATTTAGAGCTTGTTTATGGAAAAGTGCTTATTTCTGCATTTCAATGTTGCAACTTGCTGAAAACTGTCCACGGTGTTCATTTCATCTCAAAGAAAGCACAGCAAAAAAAATTGGACATCCAGAGTGCATCAAACATGATTTAGAGCTTGTTTATGGAAAAGTGCTTATTTCTGCATTTCAATGTTGCAACTTGCTGAAAACTGTCCACGGTGTTCATTCATCTCAAATAGACACAGCACAGCAAAAAATTGGAATCCAGAGTGCATCAAACATGATTTAGAGCTTGTTTATGGAAAAGTGCTTATTTCTGCATTTCAATGTTGCAACTTGCTGAAAACTGTCCACGGCGTTCATTTCATCTCAAATAGACACAGCACAGCAAAAATTGGACATCCAGAGTGCATCAAACATGATTTAGAGCTTGTTTATGGAAAAGTGCTTATTTCTGCATTTCAATGTTGCAACTTGCTGAAAACTATCCACGGTGTTCATTTAATCTCAACTAGACACAGCACAGCAAAAATTGGACATCCAGAGTGCATCAAACATGATTTAGAGCTTGTTTATGGAAAAGTGCTTTTTCTGCATTTCAATGTTGCAACTTGCTGAAAACAGTCTACAGGTTTTCATAACATCTCTAAAACAGAACAAAAAAAATTTTTTATCCAGAGTGCATCAAACATGATTTAGAGCTTGTTTATGGAAAAGTGCTTATTCTGCATTTCAATGTTGCAACTTGCTGAAAACTGTCCACGGTGTTCATTTCATCTCAACTAGACACAGCAGAGCAAAAATTGGACATCCAGAGTGCATCAAACATGATTTAGAGCTTGTTTATGGAAAAGTGCTTATTCTGCATTTCAATGTTGTAACTTGCTGAAAACAGTCTACAGTGTTTCATAACATCTCGAAATAAACATAACAAAAACATTTTTTATCCAGAGTGCTTCAAACATGATTTAGAGCTTGTTTATGGAAAAGTGCTTATTTCTGCATTTCAATGTTGCAACTGCTGAAAAAGTTCCACAGGTTTCATTTCATCTCAATAAACACAACAAAAATTTTTATCCAGAGTGCATCAACATGATTTAGAGCTTGTTTATGGAAAAGTGCTTATTTCTGCATTTCAATGTTGCAACTTGCTGAAAACTGTCCACGGTGTTCATTTCATCTCAACTAGACACAGCACAGCAAAAATTGGACATCCAGAGTGCATCAAACATGATTTAGAGCTTGTTTATGGAAAAGTGCTTATTTCTGCATTTCATGTTGTTAACTTGCTGAAAACAGTACAGTGTTTCATAAACCTCGAATAAACACACAAAAAATTTTTTATCCAGAGTGCATCAAACATGATTTAGAGCTTGTTTATGGAAAAGTGCTTATTTCTGCATTTCAATGTTGCAACTTGCTGAAAACTGTCCCGGTGTTCATTTTATCTCAACTAGACACAGCACAGCAAAAATTGGACATCCAGAGTGCATCAAACATGATTTAGAGCTTGTTTATGGAAAAGTGCTTATTTCTGCATTTCAATGTTGTAACTTGCTGAAAACAGTCTACAGTGTTTTCATAAATCTCGAATACACTAACAAAAAATTTTTTATCCAGAGTGCTTCAAACATGATTTAGAGCTTGTTTATGGAAAAGTGCTTATTTTGCATTTCAATGTTGCAACTTGCTGAAAACTGTCCACGGGTTCATTTCATCTCAACTAGACACAGCACAGCAAAAATTGGACATCCAGAGTGCATCAAACATGATTTAGAGCTTGTTTATGGAAAAGTGCTTATTTCTGCATTTCAATGTTGTAACTTGCTGAAAACAGTCTACAGTGTTTTCATAACATCTCAAATAAACATAACAAAAACATTTTTTATCCAGAGTGCATCAAACATGATTTAGAGCTTGTTTATGGAAAAGTGCTTATTTCTGCATTTCAATGTTGTAAACTGCTGAAAACATCCACAGTGTTTCATAACATCTCAATAAGCAAACAAAAATTGGACATCCAGAGTGCATCAAACATGATTTAGAGCTTGTTTATGGAAAAGTGCTTATTTCTGCATTTCAATGTTGTAACTTGCTGAAAACAGTCACAGTGTTTCATACATCTCGAATAAACATAACACAAAAAATTGTTTTATCCAGAGTGCATCAAACATGATTTAGAGCTTGTTTATGGAAAAGTGCTTATTTCTGCATTTCAATGTTGCAACTTGCTGAAAACTATCCACGGCGTTCATTTCATCTCAACTAGACACAGCACAGCAAAAATTGGACATCCAGAGTGCATCAAACATGATTTAGAGCTTGTTTATGGAAAAGTGCTTTTCTGCATTTCAATGTTGTAACTTGCTGAAAACAGTCTACAGTGTTCATAACATCTCGAATAAACATACAAAACATTTTTTTATCCAGAGTGCTTCAAACATGATTTAGAGCTTGTTTATGGAAAAGTGCTTATTTCTGCATTTCAATGTTGCAACTTGCTGAAAACTGTCCACGGTGTTCATTCATCTCAACTAGAAACAGCACAGCAAAAATTGGACATCCAGAGTGCATCAAACATGATTTAGAGCTTGTTTATGGAAAAGTGCTTATTTCTGCATTTCAATGTTGTAACTTGCTGAAAAACAGTCTACAGTGTTTTAAAACATCTCGAATAACATAACAAAAACATTTTTTTATCCAGAGTGCATCAAACATGATTAGAGCTTGTTTATGGAAAAGTGCTTATTTCTGCATTTCAATGTTGTAACTTGCTGAAAACAGTCTACAGGGTTTCATAACCTCGAATAAACATAACAAAAACATTTTTTATCCAGAGTGCTTCAAACATGATTTAGAGCTTGTTTATGGAAAAGTGCTTATTTCTGCATTTCAATGTTGCAACTTGCTGAAAACGTCCACGGTGTTCATTTCATCTCAAACTAGACACAGCACAGCAAAAATTGGACATCCAGAGTGCATCAAACATGATTTAGAGCTTGTTTATGGAAAAGTGCTTATTTCTGCATTTCAATGTTGTAACTTGCTGAAAACAGTCTACAGGTTTTCATTTCATCTCAATAAACATAACAAAAACATTTTTGGATCCAGAGTGCTTCAAACATGATTTAGAGCTTGTTTATGGAAAAGTGCTTATTTCTGCATTTCAATGTTGCAACTTGCTGAAAACTGTCCACGGCGTTCATTTCATCTCCACTAGACACAGCACAGCAAAAATTGGACATCCAGAGTGCATCAAACATGATTTAGAGCTTGTTTATGGAAAAGTGCTTATTTCTGCATTTCAATGTTGTCAACTTGCTGAAACAGTACAGTGTTTTCATAACATCTCGAATAAACATAACAAAAACATTTTTTATCCAGAGTGCATCAAACATGATTTAGAGCTTGTTTATGGAAAAGTGCTTATTTCTGCATTTCAATGTTGCAATTGCTGAAAAACTGTCCACGGCGTTCATTTCATCTCAACTAGACACAGCACAGCAAAAAATTGACATCCAGAGTGCATCAAACATGATTTAGAGCTTGTTTATGGAAAAAAGTGCTTTTTCTGCATTTCAATGTTGTAACTGCTGAAAACAGTCTACGTGTTTCATAACATCTCGAATAAACATAAAAAAACATTTTTTATCCAGAGTGCTTCAAACATGATTTAGAGCTTGTTTATGGAAAAGTGCTTATTTCTGCATTTCAATGTTGCAACTTGCTGAAAACTGTCCACGGTGTTCATTTCATCTCAACTAGACACAGCACAGCAAACAAAAATTGAATCCAGAGGCATCAAACATGATTTAGAGCTTGTTTATGGAAAAGTGCTTATTTCTGCATTTCAATGTTGCAACTTGCTGAAAAAAGTCCACGGGTTCATTTCATCTAAACTAGACAAGCACAGCAAAAATTGGACATCCAGAGTGCATCAAACATGATTTAGAGCTTGTTTATGGAAAAGTGCTTATTTCTGCATTTCAATGTTGTAACTTGCTGAAAACGTCATACAGTGTTTTCATTCATCTCAGAATAAACACAAAAAAATTTTTTATCCAGAGTGCTCAAACATGATTTAGAGCTTGTTTATGGAAAAGTGCTTATTTCTGCATTTCAATGTTGTAACTTGCTGAAAACAGTCCACGGTGTTCATAACATCTCGAATAATAAACATAACAAAAAAATTTTTTATCCAGAGTGCATCAAACATGATTTAGAGCTTGTTTATGGAAAAGTGCTTATTTCTGCATTTCAATGTTGTAACTTGCTGAAACAGTCTACAGTGTTCATAACATCTCGAATAAACATAACAAAAACATTTTATCCAGAGTGCATCAAACATGATTTAGAGCTTGTTTATGGAAAAGTGCTTATTTCTGCATTTCAATGTTGCAACTTGCTGAAAAACTATTCCACGGCGTTCAT
>NW_022262115.1:0-64394 GCF_002021735.2 Oncorhynchus kisutch | reverse complement strand
CAGCAAAAATTGGACATCCAAGTGCATCAAACATGATTTAGAGCTTGTTTATGGAAAAGTGCTTATTTCTGCATTCAATGTTGTAACTTGCTGAAAAGTCTACAGTGTTTTCATAACATCTCGAATAAACATAACAAAAACATTTTTTTATCCAGAGTGCTTCAAACATGATTTAGAGCTTGTTTATGGAAAGTGCTTATTTCTGCATTTCAATGTTGCAACTTGCTGAAAACTGTCCACGTTCATTTCATCTCAACCTAGACACAGCGCAGCAAAAATTGACATCCAGAGTGCATCAAACATGATTTAGAGCTTGTTTATGGAAAGTGCTTATTTCTGCATTTCAATGTTGTAACTTGCTGAAAACAGTCTACAGTGTTTTCATACATCTCGAATAAACATAACAAAACATTTTTTATCCAGAGTGCATCAAACATGATTTAGAGCTTGTTTATGGAAAAGTGCTTATTTCTGCATTTCAATGTTGTAACTTGCTGAAAACAGTCCTACAGTGTTTTTCATAACATCTCGAATAACATAACAAACATTTTTTATCCAGAGTGCTTCAAACATGATTTAGAGCTTGTTTATGGAAAAGTGCTTATTTCTGCATTTCAATGTTGCAACTTGCTGAAAACTGTCCACGGCGTTCATTTCATCTCAACCTAGACAGCACAGCAAAAATTGGACATCCAGAGTGCATCAAACATGATTTAGAGCTTGTTTATGGAAAAGTGCTTATTTCTGCATTTCAATGTTGTAACTTGCTGAAAACAGTCTACAGTGTTTTCATAACATCTCGAATAAACATAACAAAAACATTTTTTTATCCAGAGTGCTTCAAACATGATTTAGAGCTTGTTTATGGAAAAGTGCTTATTTCTGCATTTCAATGTTGCAACTTGCTGAAAACTGTCCACGGCGTTCATTTCATCTCAACCTAGACACAGCACAGCAAAAATTGGACATCCAGAGTGCATCAAACATGATTTAGAGCTTGTTTATGGAAAAGTGCTTATTTCTGCATTTCAATGTTGTAACTTGCTGAAAACAGTCTACAGTGTTTTTCATAACATCTCGAATAAACATAACAAAAACATTTTTTTATCCAGAGTGCTTCAAACATGATTTAGAGCTTGTTTATGGAAAAGTGCTTATTTCTGCATTTCAATGTTGCAACTTGCTGAAAACTGTCCACGGTTTCATTTCATCTCAACCTAGACACAGCACAGCAAAAATTGGACATCCAGAGTGCATCAAACATGATTTAGAGCTTGTTTATGGAAAAGTGCTTATTTCTGCATTTCAATGTTGCAACTTGCTGAAAACAGTCTACAGTGTTTTCATAACATCTCGAATAAACATAACAAAACATTTTTTATCCAGAGTGCTTCAAACATGATTTAGAGCTTGTTTATGGAAAAGTGCTTATTTCTGCATTTCAATGTTGTAACTTGCTGAAAACAGTCTACAGTGTTTTTCATAACATCTCGAATAACATAACAAAAATTTTTTTATCCAGAGTGCTCAAACATGATTTAGAGCTTGTTTATGGAAAAGTGCTTATTTCTGCATTTCAATGTTGCAACTTGCTGAAAACTGTCCACGGTGTTCATTTCATCTCAACTAGACACAGCACAGCAAAAATTGGACATCCAGAGTGCATCAAACATGATTTAGAGCTTGTTTATGGAAAAGTGCTTATTTCTGCATTTCAATGTTGTAACTTGCTGAAAACAGTCTACAGTGTTTTCATAACATCTCGAATAAACATAACAAAAACATTTTTTTATCCAGAGTGCTTCAAACATGATTTAGAGCTTGTTTATGGAAAAGTGCTTATTTCTGCATTTCAATGTTGCAACTTGCTGAAAACTGTCCACGGTGTTCATTTCATCTCAACTAGACACAGCACAGCAAAATTGGACATCCAGAGTGCATCAAACATGATTTAGAGCTTGTTTATGGAAAAGTGCTTATTTCTGCATTTCAATGTTGTAACTTGCTGAAAACAGTCTACAGTGTTTTCATAACATCTCGAATAAACATAACAAAAACATTTTTTTATCCAGAGTGCTTCAAACATGATTTAGAGCTTGTTTATGGAAAAGTGCTTATTTCTGCATTTCAATGTTGCAACTTGCTGAAAACTGTCCACGGTGTTCATTTCATCTCAACCTAGACACAGCACAGCAAAAATTGGACATCCAGAGTGCATCAAACATGATTTAGAGCTTGTTTATGGAAAAGTGCTTATTTCTGCATTTCAATGTTTCAACTTGCTGACAACTGTCCACAGTGTTCATTTCATCTCAACTAGACACAGCACAGCAAAATTGGACATCCAGAGTGCATCAAACATGATTTAGAGCTTGTTTATGGAAAAGTGCTTATTTCTGCATTTCAATGTTGCAACTTGCTGAAAACTGTCTACGGTGTTCATTTCATCTCAATAGACACAACAAAAAATTGGACATCCAGAGTGCATCAAACATGATTTAGAGCTTGTTTATGGAAAAGTGCTTATTTCTGCATTTCAATGTTGCAACTTGCTGAAAACTGTCCACGGTGTTTTTCATCTCATCTCGAACAGCACAGCAAAAATTGGATATCCAGAGTGCATCAAACATGATTTAGAGCTTGTTTATGGAAAAGTGCTTATTTCTGCATTTCAATGTTGTAACTTGCTGAAAACAGTCTACAGTGTTTTCATAACATCTCGAATAAACATAACAAAAATTTTTTATCCAGAGTGCTTCAAACATGATTTAGAGCTTGTTTATGGAAAAGTGCTTATTTCTGCATTTCAATGTTGCAACTTGCTGAAAACTGTCCACGGCGTTCATTTCATCTCAACCTAGACACAGCACAGCAAAAATTGGACATCCAGAGTGCATCAAACATGATTTAGAGCTTGTTTATGGAAAAGTGCTTATTTCTGCATTTCAATGTTGTAACTTGCTGAAAACAGTCTACAGTGTTTTCATAACATCTCGAATAAACATAACAAAACATTTTTTATCCAGAGTGCTTCAAACATGATTTAGAGCTTGTTTATGGAAAAGTGCTTATTTCTGCATTTCAATGTTGCAACTTGCTGAAAACTGTCCACGGTGTTCATTTCATCTCAACTAGACACAGCACAGCAAAAATTGGACATCCAGAGTGCATCAAACATGATTTAGAGCTTGTTTATGGAAAAGTGCTTATTTCTGCATTTCAATGTTGTAACTTGCTGAAAACAGTCTACAGTGTTTTCATAACATCTCGAATAAACATAACAAAAATTTTTTATCCAGAGTGCTTCAAACATGATTTAGAGCTTGTTTATGGAAAAGTGCTTATTTCTGCATTTCAATGTTGCAACTTGCTGAAAACTGTCCACGGTGTTCATTTCATCTCAACCTAGACACAGCACAGCAAAAATTGGACATCCAGAGTGCATCAAACATGATTTAGAGCTTGTTTATGGAAAAGTGCTTATTTCTGCATTTCAATGTTGCAACTTGCTGAAAACTGTCCACGGTGTTCATTTCATCTCAACCTAGACACAGCACAGCAAAAATTGGACATCCAGAGTGCATCAAACATGATTTAGAGCTTGTTTATGGAAAAGTGCTTATTTCTGCATTTCAATGTTGTAACTTGCTGAAAACAGTCTACAGTGTTTTCATAACATCTCGAATAAACATAACAACAAAATTTTTTATCCAGAGTGCTTCAAACATGATTTAGAGCTTGTTTATGGAAAAGTGCTTATTTCTGCATTTCAATGTTGCAACTTGCTGAAAACTGTCCACGGCGTTCATTTCATCTCAACCTAGACACAGCACAGCAAAAATTGGACATCCAGAGTGCATCAAACATGATTTAGAGCTTGTTTATGGAAAAGTGCTTATTTCTGCATTTCAATGTTGTAACTTGCTGAAAACAGTCCACAGTGTTCATTTCATCTCAATAGACACAGCACAGCAAAAATTTTTTATCCAGAGTGCATCAAACATGATTTAGAGCTTGTTTATGGAAAAGTGCTTATTTCTGCATTTCAATGTTGCAACTTGCTGAAAACTGTCCACGGTGTTCATTTCATCTCAACTAGACACAGCACAGCAAAAATTGGACATCCAGAGTGCATCAAACATGATTTAGAGCTTGTTTATGGAAAAGTGCTTATTTCTGCATTTCAATGTTGTAACTTGCTGAAAACAGTCCACAGTGTTTTCATAACATCTCGAATAAACATAACAAAAATTTTTTTATCCAGAGTGCATCAAACATGATTTAGAGCTTGTTTATGGAAAAGTGCTTATTTCTGCATTTCAATGTTGCAACTTGCTGAAAACTGTCCACAGTGTTCATTTCATCTCAATAGACATAACAAAAAATTTTTTATCCAGAGTGCATCAAACATGATTTAGAGCTTGTTTATGGAAAAGTGCTTATTTCTGCATTTCAATGTTGCAACTTGCTGAAAACTGTCCACGGGTTCATTTCATCTCAACTAGACACAGCACAGCAAAAATTGGACATCCAGAGTGCATCAAACATGATTTAGAGCTTGTTTATGGAAAAGTGCTTATTTCTGCATTTCAATGTTGTAACTTGCTGAAAACAGTCTACAGTGTTTTCATAACATCTCGAATAAACATAACAAAAACATTTTTTATCCAGAGTGCTTCAAACATGATTTAGAGCTTGTTTATGGAAAAGTGCTTATTTCTGCATTTCAATGTTGCAACTTGCTGAAAACTGTCCACGGCGTTCATTTCATCTCAACCTAGACACAGCACAGCAAAAATTGGACATCCAGAGTGCATCAAACATGATTTAGAGCTTGTTTATGGAAAAGTGCTTATTTCTGCATTTCAATGTTGCAACTTGCTGAAAACAGTCTACAGTGTTTTCATAACATCTCGAATAAACATAACAAAAACATTTTTTTATCCAGAGTGCTTCAAACATGATTTAGAGCTTGTTTATGGAAAAGTGCTTATTTCTGCATTTCAATGTTGCAACTTGCTGAAAACTGTCCACGGCGTTCATTTCATCTCAACCTAGACACAGCACAGCAAAAATTGGACATCCAGAGTGCATCAAACATGATTTAGAGCTTGTTTATGGAAAAGTGCTTATTTCTGCATTTCAATGTTGCAACTTGCTGAAAACTGTCCACGGTGTTCATTTCATCTCAACTAGACACAGCACAGCAAATTGGACATCCAGAGTGCATCAAACATGATTTAGAGCTTGTTTATGGAAAAGTGCTTATTTCTGCATTTCAATGTTGTAACTTGCTGAAAACAGTCTACAGTGTTTTCATAACATCTCGAATAAACATAACAAAAACATTTTTTTATCCAGAGTGCTTCAAACATGATTTAGAGCTTGTTTATGGAAAAGTGCTTATTTCTGCATTTCAATGTTGCAACTTGCTGAAAACTGTCCACGTGTTCATTTCATCTCAACCTAGACACAGCACAGCAAAAATTGGACATCCAGAGTGCATCAAACATGATTTAGAGCTTGTTTATGGAAAAGTGCTTATTTCTGCATTTCAATGTTGTAACTTGCTGAAAACAGTCTACAGTGTTTTCATAACATCTCGAATAAACATAACAAAAACATTTTTTATCCAGAGTGCTTCAAACATGATTTAGAGCTTGTTTATGGAAAAGTGCTTATTTCTGCATTTCAATGTTGCAACTTGCTGAAAACTGTCCACGGTGTTCATTTCATCTCAACCTAGACACAGCACAGCAAAAATTGGACATCCAGAGTGCATCAAACATGATTTAGAGCTTGTTTATGGAAAAGTGCTTATTTCTGCATTTCAATGTTGTAACTTGCTGAAAACAGTCTACAGTGTTTTCATAACATCTCGAATAAACATAACAAAAACATTTTTTATCCAGAGTGCTTCAAACATGATTTAGAGCTTGTTTATGGAAAAGTGCTTATTTCTGCATTTCAATGTTGCAACTTGCTGAAAACTGTCCACGGTGTTCATTTCATCTCAACTAGACACAGCACAGCAAAAATTGGACATCCAGAGTGCATCAAACATGATTTAGAGCTTGTTTATGGAAAAGTGCTTATTTCTGCATTTCAATGTTGCAACTTGCTGAAAACTGTCCACGGTGTTCATTTCATCTCAACTAGACACAGCACAGCAAAAATTGGACATCCAGAGTGCATCAAACATGATTTAGAGCTTGTTTATGGAAAAGTGCTTATTTCTGCATTTCAATGTTGTAACTTGCTGAAAACAGTCTACAGTGTTTTCATAACATCTCGAATAAACATAACAAAAACATTTTTTATCCAGAGTGCTTCAAACATGATTTAGAGCTTGTTTATGGAAAAGTGCTTATTTCTGCATTTCAATGTTGCAACTTGCTGAAAACTGTCCACGGTGTTCATTTCATCTCAACCTAGACACAGCACAGCAAAAATTGGACATCCAGAGTGCATCAAACATGATTTAGAGCTTGTTTATGGAAAAGTGCTTATTTCTGCATTTCAATGTTGTAACTTGCTGAAAACAGTCTACAGTGTTTTCATAACATCTCGAATAAACATAACAAAAACATTTTTTATCCAGAGTGCTTCAAACATGATTTAGAGCTTGTTTATGGAAAAGTGCTTATTTCTGCATTTCAATGTTGCAACTTGCTGAAAACTGTCCACGGCGTTCATTTCATCTCAACCTAGACACAGCACAGCAAAAATTGGACATCCAGAGTGCATCAAACATGATTTAGAGCTTGTTTATGGAAAAGTGCTTATTTCTGCATTTCAATGTTGTAACTTGCTGAAAACAGTCTACAGTGTTTTCATAACATCTCGAATAAACATAACAAAAACATTTTTTTATCCAGAGTGCTTCAAACATGATTTAGAGCTTGTTTATGGAAAAGTGCTTATTTCTGCATTTCAATGTTGCAACTTGCTGAAAACTGTCCACGGCGTTCATTTCATCTCAACCTAGACACAGCACAGCAAAAATTGGACATCCAGAGTGCATCAAACATGATTTAGAGCTTGTTTATGGAAAAGTGCTTATTTCTGCATTTCAATGTTGTAACTTGCTGAAAACAGTCTACAGTGTTTTCATAACATCTCGAATAAACATAACAAAAACATTTTTTATCCAGAGTGCTTCAAACATGATTTAGAGCTTGTTTATGGAAAAGTGCTTATTTCTGCATTTCAATGTTGCAACTTGCTGAAAACTGTCCACGGTGTCATTTCATCTCAACCTAGACACAGCACAGCAAAAATTGGACATCCAGAGTGCATCAAACATGATTTAGAGCTTGTTTATGGAAAAGTGCTTATTTCTGCATTTCAATGTTGCAACTTGCTGAAAACTGTCCACGTGTTCATTTCATCTCAACCTAGACACAGCACAGCAAAAATTGGATATCCAGAGTGCATCAAACATGATTTAGAGCTTGTTTATGGAAAAGTGCTTATTTCTGCATTTCAATGTTGCAACTTGCTGAAAACTGTCCACGGTGTTCATTTCATCTCAATAAACAGCACAAAAAAATTGGACATCCAGAGTGCATCAAACATGATTTAGAGCTTGTTTATGGAAAAGTGCTTATTTCTGCATTTCAATGTTGCAACTTGCTGAAAACTGTCCACGGTGTTCATTTCATCTCAACTAGACACAGCACAGCAAAAATTGGATATCCAGAGTGCATCAAACATGATTTAGAGCTTGTTTATGGAAAAGTGCTTATTTCTGCATTTCAATGTTGCAACTTGCTGAAAACTGTCCACAGTGTTTTCATTTCATCTCGAATAAACATAACAAAAAATTTTTTTATCCAGAGTGCATCAAACATGATTTAGAGCTTGTTTATGGAAAAGTGCTTATTTCTGCATTTCAATGTTGCAACTTGCTGAAAACTGTCCACAGTGTTCATTTCATCTCAATAGAACAGCACAGCAAAAATTGGATATCCAGAGTGCATCAAACATGATTTAGAGCTTGTTTATGGAAAAGTGCTTATTTCTGCATTTCAATGTTGCAACTTGCTGAAAACTGTCCACGGTGTTCATTTCATCTCAACCTAGACACAGCACAGCAAAAATTGGACATCCAGAGTGCATCAAACATGATTTAGAGCTTGTTTATGGAAAAGTGCTTATTTCTGCATTTCAATGTTGTAACTTGCTGAAAACAGTCTACAGTGTTTTCATAACATCTCGAATAAACATAACAAAAAATTTTTTATCCAGAGTGCTTCAAACATGATTTAGAGCTTGTTTATGGAAAAGTGCTTATTTCTGCATTTCAATGTTGCAACTTGCTGAAAACTGTCCACGGCGTTCATTTCATCTCAACCTAGACACAGCACAGCAAAAATTGGACATCCAGAGTGCATCAAACATGATTTAGAGCTTGTTTATGGAAAAGTGCTTATTTCTGCATTTCAATGTTGCAACTTGCTGAAAACTGTCCACGGTGTTCATTTCATCTCAACTAGACACAGCACAGCAAAAATTGGACATCCAGAGTGCATCAAACATGATTTAGAGCTTGTTTATGGAAAAGTGCTTATTTCTGCATTTCAATGTTGTAACTTGCTGAAAACAGTCTACAGTGTTTTCATAACATCTCGAATAAACATAACAAAAACATTTTTTATCCAGAGTGCTTCAAACATGATTTAGAGCTTGTTTATGGAAAAGTGCTTATTTCTGCATTTCAATGTTGCAACTTGCTGAAAACTGTCCACGGCGTTCATTTCATCTCAACTAGACACAGCACAGCAAAAATTGGACATCCAGAGTGCATCAAACATGATTTAGAGCTTGTTTATGGAAAAGTGCTTATTTCTGCATTTCAATGTTGTAACTTGCTGAAAACAGTCTACAGTGTTTTCATAACATCTCGAATAAACATAACAAAAACATTTTTTTATCCAGAGTGCTTCAAACATGATTTAGAGCTTGTTTATGGAAAAGTGCTTATTTCTGCATTTCAATGTTGCAACTTGCTGAAAACTGTCCACGGTGTTCATTTCATCTCAACCTAGACACAGCACAGCAAAAATTGGACATCCAGAGTGCATCAAACATGATTTAGAGCTTGTTTATGGAAAAGTGCTTATTTCTGCATTTCAATGTTGTAACTTGCTGAAAACAGTCTACAGTGTTTTCATAACATCTCGAATAAACATAACAAAAACATTTTTTATCCAGAGTGCTTCAAACATGATTTAGAGCTTGTTTATGGAAAAGTGCTTATTTCTGCATTTCAATGTTGCAACTTGCTGAAAACTGTCCACGGCGTTCATTTCATCTCAACCTAGACACAGCACAGCAAAAATTGGACATCCAGAGTGCATCAAACATGATTTAGAGCTTGTTTATGGAAAAGTGCTTATTTCTGCATTTCAATGTTGTAACTTGCTGAAAACAGTCTACAGTGTTTTCATAACATCTCGAATAAACATAAAAAAACATTTTTTATCCAGAGTGCTTCAAACATGATTTAGAGCTTGTTTATGGAAAAGTGCTTATTTCTGCATTTCAATGTTGCAACTTGCTGAAAACTGTCCACGGTGTTCATTTCATCTCAACCTAGACACAGCACAGCAAAAATTGGACATCCAGAGTGCATCAAACATGATTTAGAGCTTGTTTATGGAAAAGTGCTTATTTCTGCATTTCAATGTTGCAACTTGCTGAAAACAGTCCACAGTGTTCATTTCATCTCGAATAACACATAACAAAAAATTTTTTATCCAGAGTGCATCAAACATGATTTAGAGCTTGTTTATGGAAAAGTGCTTATTTCTGCATTTCAATGTTGCAACTTGCTGAAAACTGTCCACGGTGTTTTCATCTCATCTCGAACAGCACAGCAAAAATTTTTTATCCAGAGTGCATCAAACATGATTTAGAGCTTGTTTATGGAAAAGTGCTTATTTCTGCATTTCAATGTTGCAACTTGCTGAAAACTGTCCACGTGTTCATTTCATCTCAAATAGACAGCACAGCAAAAATTGGATATCCAGAGTGCATCAAACATGATTTAGAGCTTGTTTATGGAAAAGTGCTTATTTCTGCATTTCAATGTTGCAACTTGCTGAAAACTGTCCACGGCGTTCATTTCATCTCAACTAGACACAGCACAGCAAAAATTGGACATCCAGAGTGCATCAAACATGATTTAGAGCTTGTTTATGGAAAAGTGCTTATTTCTGCATTTCAATGTTGTAACTTGCTGAAAACAGTCTACAGTGTTTTCATAACATCTCGAATAAACATAACAAAAACATTTTTTATCCAGAGTGCTTCAAACATGATTTAGAGCTTGTTTATGGAAAAGTGCTTATTTCTGCATTTCAATGTTGCAACTTGCTGAAAACTGTCCACGGTGTTCATTTCATCTCAACCTAGACACAGCACAGCAAAATTGGACATCCAGAGTGCATCAAACATGATTTAGAGCTTGTTTATGGAAAAGTGCTTATTTCTGCATTTCAATGTTGCAACTTGCTGAAAACTGTCCACGGTGTTCATTTCATCTCAACCTAGACACAGCACAGCAAAAATTGGACATCCAGAGTGCATCAAACATGATTTAGAGCTTGTTTATGGAAAAGTGCTTATTTCTGCATTTCAATGTTGTAACTTGCTGAAAACAGTCTACAGTGTTTTCATAACATCTCGAATAAACATAACAAAAACATTTTTTATCCAGAGTGCTTCAAACATGATTTAGAGCTTGTTTATGGAAAAGTGCTTATTTCTGCATTTCAATGTTGCAACTTGCTGAAAACTGTCCACGGCGTTCATTTCATCTCAACTAGACACAGCACAGCAAAAATTGGATCCAGAGTGCATCAAACATGATTTAGAGCTTGTTTATGGAAAAGTGCTTATTTCTGCATTTCAATGTTGTAACTTGCTGAAAACAGTCTACAGTGTTTTCATAACATCTCGAATAAACATAACAAAAACATTTTTTTATCCAGAGTGCTTCAAACATGATTTAGAGCTTGTTTATGGAAAAGTGCTTATTTCTGCATTTCAATGTTGCAACTTGCTGAAAACTGTCCACGGCGTTCATTTCATCTCAACCTAGACACAGCACAGCAAAAATTGGACATCCAGAGTGCATCAAACATGATTTAGAGCTTGTTTATGGAAAAGTGCTTATTTCTGCATTTCAATGTTGTAACTTGCTGAAAACAGTCTACAGTGTTTTCATAACATCTCGAATAAACATAACAAAAACATTTTTTATCCAGAGTGCTTCAAACATGATTTAGAGCTTGTTTATGGAAAAGTGCTTATTTCTGCATTTCAATGTTGCAACTTGCTGAAAACTGTCCACGGCGTTCATTTCATCTCAACCTAGACACAGCACAGCAAAAATTGGACATCCAGAGTGCATCAAACATGATTTAGAGCTTGTTTATGGAAAAGTGCTTATTTCTGCATTTCAATGTTGTAACTTGCTGAAAACAGTCCACAGTGTTCATAACATCTCAATAGACATAGCAAAAAATTTTTATCCAGAGTGCTTCAAACATGATTTAGAGCTTGTTTATGGAAAAGTGCTTATTTCTGCATTTCAATGTTGCAACTTGCTGAAAACTGTCCACGGTGTTCATTTCATCTCAACCTAGACACAGCACAGCAAAAATTGGACATCCAGAGTGCATCAAACATGATTTAGAGCTTGTTTATGGAAAAGTGCTTATTTCTGCATTTCAATGTTGTAACTTGCTGAAAACAGTCTACAGTGTTTTCATAACATCTCGAATAAACATAACAAAAATTTTTTATCCAGAGTGCTTCAAACATGATTTAGAGCTTGTTTATGGAAAAGTGCTTATTTCTGCATTTCAATGTTGCAACTTGCTGAAAACTGTCCACGGTGTTCATTTCATCTCAACCTAGACACAGCACAGCAAAAATTGGACATCCAGAGTGCATCAAACATGATTTAGAGCTTGTTTATGGAAAAGTGCTTATTTCTGCATTTCAATGTTGCAACTTGCTGAAAACTGTCCACGTGTTCATTTCATCTCAACCTAGACACAGCACAGCAAAAATTGGATATCCAGAGTGCATCAAACATGATTTAGAGCTTGTTTATGGAAAAGTGCTTATTTCTGCATTTCAATGTTGTAACTTGCTGAAAACAGTCTACAGTGTTTTCATAACATCTCGAATAAACATAACAAAACATTTTTTATCCAGAGTGCTTCAAACATGATTTAGAGCTTGTTTATGGAAAAGTGCTTATTTCTGCATTTCAATGTTGCAACTTGCTGAAAACTGTCCACGGTGTTCATTTCATCTCAACCTAGACACAGCACAGCAAAAATTGGATATCCAGAGTGCATCAAACATGATTTAGAGCTTGTTTATGGAAAAGTGCTTATTTCTGCATTTCAATGTTGCAACTTGCTGAAAACTGTCCACGGTGTTCATTTCATCTCAACCTAGACACAGCACAGCAAAAATTGGACATCCAGAGTGCATCAAACATGATTTAGAGCTTGTTTATGGAAAAGTGCTTATTTCTGCATTTCAATGTTGTAACTTGCTGAAAACAGTCTACAGTGTTTTCATAACATCTCGAATAAACATAACAAAAACATTTTTTATCCAGAGTGCTTCAAACATGATTTAGAGCTTGTTTATGGAAAAGTGCTTATTTCTGCATTTCAATGTTGCAACTTGCTGAAAACTGTCCACGGCGTTCATTTCATCTCAACCTAGACACAGCACAGCAAAAATTGGACATCCAGAGTGCATCAAACATGATTTAGAGCTTGTTTATGGAAAAGTGCTTATTTCTGCATTTCAATGTTGTAACTTGCTGAAAACAGTCTACAGTGTTTTCATAACATCTCGAATAAACATAACAAAAACATTTTTTATCCAGAGTGCTTCAAACATGATTTAGAGCTTGTTTATGGAAAAGTGCTTATTTCTGCATTTCAATGTTGCAACTTGCTGAAAACTGTCCACGGCGTTCATTTCATCTCAACCTAGACACAGCACAGCAAAAATTGGACATCCAGAGTGCATCAAACATGATTTAGAGCTTGTTTATGGAAAAGTGCTTATTTCTGCATTTCAATGTTGTAACTTGCTGAAAACAGTCTACAGTGTTTTCATAACATCTCGAATAAACATAACAAAAACATTTTTTATCCAGAGTGCTTCAAACATGATTTAGAGCTTGTTTATGGAAAAGTGCTTATTTCTGCATTTCAATGTTGCAACTTGCTGAAAACTGTCCACGGTGTTCATTTCATCTCAACCTAGACACAGCACAGCAAAAATTGGACATCCAGAGTGCATCAAACATGATTTAGAGCTTGTTTATGGAAAAGTGCTTATTTCTGCATTTCAATGTTGCAACTTGCTGAAAACTGTCCACAGTGTTCATTTCATCTCAATAGACACAGCACAGCAAAATTGGATATCCAGAGTGCATCAAACATGATTTAGAGCTTGTTTATGGAAAAGTGCTTATTTCTGCATTTCAATGTTGCAACTTGCTGAAAACTGTCCACGGTGTTCATTTCATCTCAACCTAACACACAAGCAAAAATTGGACATCCAGAGTGCATCAAACATGATTTAGAGCTTGTTTATGGAAAAGTGCTTATTTCTGCATTTCAATGTTGCAACTTGCTGAAAACTGTCCACAGTGTTCATTTCATCTCAATAAACATACAAAAAATTTTTTATCCAGAGTGCATCAAACATGATTTAGAGCTTGTTTATGGAAAAGTGCTTATTTCTGCATTTCAATGTTGCAACTTGCTGAAAACTGTCCACGTGTTTTCATAACCTCGAATAAACACAACAAAAAATTGGATATCCAGAGTGCATCAAACATGATTTAGAGCTTGTTTATGGAAAAGTGCTTATTTCTGCATTTCAATGTTGCAACTTGCTGAAAACTGTCCACGGTGTTCATTTCATCTCAAATAGACACAGCACAAAAAAATTGGACATCCAGAGTGCATCAAACATGATTTAGAGCTTGTTTATGGAAAAGTGCTTATTTCTGCATTTCAATGTTGCAACTTGCTGAAAACTGTCCACGGCGTTCATTTCATCTCAACCTAGACACAGCACAGCAAAAATTGGACATCCAGAGTGCATCAAACATGATTTAGAGCTTGTTTATGGAAAAGTGCTTATTTCTGCATTTCAATGTTGTAACTTGCTGAAAACAGTCTACAGTGTTTTCATAACATCTCGAATAAACATAACAAAAACATTTTTTATCCAGAGTGCTTCAAACATGATTTAGAGCTTGTTTATGGAAAAGTGCTTATTTCTGCATTTCAATGTTGCAACTTGCTGAAAACTGTCCACGGTGTTCATTTCATCTCAACCTAGACACAGCACAGCAAAATTGGACATCCAGAGTGCATCAAACATGATTTAGAGCTTGTTTATGGAAAAGTGCTTATTTCTGCATTTCAATGTTGCAACTTGCTGAAAACTGTCCACGGTGTTCATTTCATCTCAACTAGACACAGCACAGCAAAATTGGATATCCAGAGTGCATCAAACATGATTTAGAGCTTGTTTATGGAAAAGTGCTTATTTCTGCATTTCAATGTTGTAACTTGCTGAAAACAGTCTACAGTGTTTTCATAACATCTCGAATAAACATAACAAAAACATTTTTTATCCAGAGTGCTTCAAACATGATTTAGAGCTTGTTTATGGAAAAGTGCTTATTTCTGCATTTCAATGTTGCAACTTGCTGAAAACTGTCCACGGCGTTCATTTCATCTCAACCTAGACACAGCACAGCAAAAATTGGACATCCAGAGTGCATCAAACATGATTTAGAGCTTGTTTATGGAAAAGTGCTTATTTCTGCATTTCAATGTTGTAACTTGCTGAAAACAGTCTACAGTGTTTTCATAACATCTCGAATAAACATAACAAAAACATTTTTTATCCAGAGTGCTTCAAACATGATTTAGAGCTTGTTTATGGAAAAGTGCTTATTTCTGCATTTCAATGTTGCAACTTGCTGAAAACTGTCCACGGTGTTCATTTCATCTCAACCTAGACACAGCACAGCAAAAATTGGACATCCAGAGTGCATCAAACATGATTTAGAGCTTGTTTATGGAAAAGTGCTTATTTCTGCATTTCAATGTTGTAACTTGCTGAAAACAGTCTACAGTGTTTTCATAACATCTCGAATAAACATAACAAAAACATTTTTTATCCAGAGTGCTTCAAACATGATTTAGAGCTTGTTTATGGAAAAGTGCTTATTTCTGCATTTCAATGTTGCAACTTGCTGAAAACTGTCCACGGCGTTCATTTCATCTCAACCTAGACACAGCACAGCAAAAATTGGACATCCAGAGTGCATCAAACATGATTTAGAGCTTGTTTATGGAAAAGTGCTTATTTCTGCATTTCAATGTTGCAACTTGCTGAAAACAGTCCACAGTGTTCATTTCATCTCAATAGACACAGCACAGCAAAAATTTTTTATCCAGAGTGCATCAAACATGATTTAGAGCTTGTTTATGGAAAAGTGCTTATTTCTGCATTTCAATGTTGCAACTTGCTGAAAACTGTCCACGGTGTTCATTTCATCTCAACTAGACACAGCACAGCAAAAATTGGACATCCAGAGTGCATCAAACATGATTTAGAGCTTGTTTATGGAAAAGTGCTTATTTCTGCATTTCAATGTTGCAACTTGCTGAAAACTGTCCACGGTGTTTTCATCTCATCTCGAATAGCACAGCAAAAATTGGATATCCAGAGTGCATCAAACATGATTTAGAGCTTGTTTATGGAAAAGTGCTTATTTCTGCATTTCAATGTTGCAACTTGCTGAAAACAGTCTACAGTGTTCATAACATCTCGAATAAACATAACAAAAATTTTTTATCCAGAGTGCATCAAACATGATTTAGAGCTTGTTTATGGAAAAGTGCTTATTTCTGCATTTCAATGTTGCAACTTGCTGAAAACTGTCCACGGTGTTCATTTCATCTCAACCTAGACACAGCACAGCAAAAATTGGATATCCAGAGTGCATCAAACATGATTTAGAGCTTGTTTATGGAAAAGTGCTTATTTCTGCATTTCAATGTTGCAACTTGCTGAAAACTGTCCACGGTGTTCATTTCATCTCAACCTAGACACAGCACAGCAAAAATTGGACATCCAGAGTGCATCAAACATGATTTAGAGCTTGTTTATGGAAAAGTGCTTATTTCTGCATTTCAATGTTGCAACTTGCTGAAAACAGTCTACAGTGTTTTCATAACATCTCGAATAAACATAACAAAAAATTTTTTATCCAGAGTGCATCAAACATGATTTAGAGCTTGTTTATGGAAAAGTGCTTATTTCTGCATTTCAATGTTGCAACTTGCTGAAAACTGTCCACGTGTTCATTTCATCTCAACCTAGACACAGCACAGCAAAAATTGGACATCCAGAGTGCATCAAACATGATTTAGAGCTTGTTTATGGAAAAGTGCTTATTTCTGCATTTCAATGTTGCAACTTGCTGAAAACTGTCCACGGTGTTCATTTCATCTCAATAGACACAGCACAGCAAAAATTGGATATCCAGAGTGCATCAAACATGATTTAGAGCTTGTTTATGGAAAAGTGCTTATTTCTGCATTTCAATGTTGTAACTTGCTGAAAACAGTCTACAGTGTTTTCATAACATCTCGAATAAACATAACAAAAACATTTTTTATCCAGAGTGCTTCAAACATGATTTAGAGCTTGTTTATGGAAAAGTGCTTATTTCTGCATTTCAATGTTGCAACTTGCTGAAAACTGTCCACGGTGTTCATTTCATCTCAACCTAGACACAGCACAGCAAAAATTGGATATCCAGAGTGCATCAAACATGATTTAGAGCTTGTTTATGGAAAAGTGCTTATTTCTGCATTTCAATGTTGCAACTTGCTGAAAACTGTCCACGGTGTTCATTTCATCTCAACCTAGACACAGCACAGCAAAAATTGGATATCCAGAGTGCATCAAACATGATTTAGAGCTTGTTTATGGAAAAGTGCTTATTTCTGCATTTCAATGTTGTAACTTGCTGAAAACAGTCTACAGTGTTTTCATAACATCTCGAATAAACATAACAAAAACATTTTTTATCCAGAGTGCTTCAAACATGATTTAGAGCTTGTTTATGGAAAAGTGCTTATTTCTGCATTTCAATGTTGCAACTTGCTGAAAACTGTCCACGGCGTTCATTTCATCTCAACCTAGACACAGCACAGCAAAAATTGGACATCCAGAGTGCATCAAACATGATTTAGAGCTTGTTTATGGAAAAGTGCTTATTTCTGCATTTCAATGTTGTAACTTGCTGAAAACAGTCTACAGTGTTTTCATAACATCTCGAATAAACATAACAAAAACATTTTTTTATCCAGAGTGCTTCAAACATGATTTAGAGCTTGTTTATGGAAAAGTGCTTATTTCTGCATTTCAATGTTGCAACTTGCTGAAAACTGTCCACGGCGTTCATTTCATCTCAACCTAGACACAGCACAGCAAAAATTGGACATCCAGAGTGCATCAAACATGATTTAGAGCTTGTTTATGGAAAAGTGCTTATTTCTGCATTTCAATGTTGTAACTTGCTGAAAACAGTCTACAGTGTTTTCATAACATCTCGAATAAACATAACAAAAACATTTTTTATCCAGAGTGCTTCAAACATGATTTAGAGCTTGTTTATGGAAAAGTGCTTATTTCTGCATTTCAATGTTGCAACTTGCTGAAAACTGTCCACGGCGTTCATTTCATCTCAACCTAGACACAGCACAGCAAAAATTGGATATCCAGAGTGCATCAAACATGATTTAGAGCTTGTTTATGGAAAAGTGCTTATTTCTGCATTTCAATGTTGTAACTTGCTGAAAACAGTCTACAGTGTTTTCATAACATCTCGAATAAACATAACAAAAACATTTTTTATCCAGAGTGCTTCAAACATGATTTAGAGCTTGTTTATGGAAAAGTGCTTATTTCTGCATTTCAATGTTGCAACTTGCTGAAAACTGTCCACGGCGTTCATTTCATCTCAACCTAGACACAGCACAGCAAAAATTGGATATCCAGAGTGCATCAAACATGATTTAGAGCTTGTTTATGGAAAAGTGCTTATTTCTGCATTTCAATGTTGCAACTTGCTGAAAACTGTCCACGGCGTTCATTTCATCTCAACCTAGACACAGCACAGCAAAAATTGGATATCCAGAGTGCATCAAACATGATTTAGAGCTTGTTTATGGAAAAGTGCTTATTTCTGCATTTCAATGTTGTAACTTGCTGAAAACAGTCTACAGTGTTTTCATAACATCTCGAATAAACATAACAAAAACATTTTTTATCCAGAGTGCTTCAAACATGATTTAGAGCTTGTTTATGGAAAAGTGCTTATTTCTGCATTTCAATGTTGCAACTTGCTGAAAACTGTCCACGGCGTTCATTTCATCTCAACCTAGACACAGCACAGCAAAAATTGGATATCCAGAGTGCATCAAACATGATTTAGAGCTTGTTTATGGAAAAGTGCTTATTTCTGCATTTCAATGTTGTAACTTGCTGAAAACAGTCTACAGTGTTTTCATAACATCTCGAATAAACATAACAAAAACATTTTTTTATCCAGAGTGCTTCAAACATGATTTAGAGCTTGTTTATGGAAAAGTGCTTATTTCTGCATTTCAATGTTGCAACTTGCTGAAAACTGTCCACGGCGTTCATTTCATCTCAACCTAGACACAGCACAGCAAAAATTGGATATCCAGAGTGCATCAAACATGATTTAGAGCTTGTTTATGGAAAAGTGCTTATTTCTGCATTTCAATGTTGCAACTTGCTGAAAACTGTCCACGGTGTTCATTTCATCTCAACCTAGACACAGCACAGCAAAAATTGGACATCCAGAGTGCATCAAACATGATTTAGAGCTTGTTTATGGAAAAGTGCTTATTTCTGCATTTCAATGTTGTAACTTGCTGAAAACAGTCTACAGTGTTTTCATAACATCTCGAATAAACATAACAAAAACATTTTTTATCCAGAGTGCTTCAAACATGATTTAGAGCTTGTTTATGGAAAAGTGCTTATTTCTGCATTTCAATGTTGCAACTTGCTGAAAACTGTCCACGGCGTTCATTTCATCTCAACCTAGACACAGCACAGCAAAAATTGGATATCCAGAGTGCATCAAACATGATTTAGAGCTTGTTTATGGAAAAGTGCTTATTTCTGCATTTCAATGTTGTAACTTGCTGAAAACAGTCTACAGTGTTTTCATAACATCTCGAATAAACATAACAAAAATTTTTTTATCCAGAGTGCTTCAAACATGATTTAGAGCTTGTTTATGGAAAAGTGCTTATTTCTGCATTTCAATGTTGCAACTTGCTGAAAACTGTCCACGGCGTTCATTTCATCTCAACCTAGACACAGCACAGCAAAAATTGGATATCCAGAGTGCATCAAACATGATTTAGAGCTTGTTTATGGAAAAGTGCTTATTTCTGCATTTCAATGTTGTAACTTGCTGAAAACAGTCCACAGTGTTTTCATAACATCTCAATAAACAGCACAGCAAAAATTTTTTATCCAGAGTGCTTCAAACATGATTTAGAGCTTGTTTATGGAAAAGTGCTTATTTCTGCATTTCAATGTTGCAACTTGCTGAAAACTGTCCACGGCGTTCATTTCATCTCAACCTAGACACAGCACAGCAAAAATTGGATATCCAGAGTGCATCAAACATGATTTAGAGCTTGTTTATGGAAAAGTGCTTATTTCTGCATTTCAATGTTGTAACTTGCTGAAAACAGTCTACAGTGTTTTCATAACATCTCGAATAAACATAAAACATTTTTTATCCAGAGTGCTTCAAACATGATTTAGAGCTTGTTTATGGAAAAGTGCTTATTTCTGCATTTCAATGTTGCAACTTGCTGAAAACTGTCCACGGCGTTCATTTCATCTCAACCTAGACACAGCACAGCAAAAATTGGATATCCAGAGTGCATCAAACATGATTTAGAGCTTGTTTATGGAAAAGTGCTTATTTCTGCATTTCAATGTTGTAACTTGCTGAAAACAGTCTACAGTGTTTTCATAACATCTCGAATAAACATAACAAAAACATTTTTTATCCAGAGTGCTTCAAACATGATTTAGAGCTTGTTTATGGAAAAGTGCTTATTTCTGCATTTCAATGTTGCAACTTGCTGAAAACTGTCCACGGCGTTCATTTCATCTCAACCTAGACACAGCACAGCAAAAATTGGATATCCAGAGTGCATCAAACATGATTTAGAGCTTGTTTATGGAAAAGTGCTTATTTCTGCATTTCAATGTTGTAACTTGCTGAAAACAGTCTACAGTGTTTTCATAACATCTCGAATAAACATAACAAAAACATTTTTTATCCAGAGTGCTTCAAACATGATTTAGAGCTTGTTTATGGAAAAGTGCTTATTTCTGCATTTCAATGTTGCAACTTGCTGAAAACTGTCCACGGTGTTCATTTCATCTCAACCTAGACACAGCACAGCAAAAATTGGATATCCAGAGTGCATCAAACATGATTTAGAGCTTGTTTATGGAAAAGTGCTTATTTCTGCATTTCAATGTTGCAACTTGCTGAAAACTGTCCACGGTGTTCATTTCATCTCAACCTAGACACAGCACAGCAAAAATTGGATATCCAGAGTGCATCAAACATGATTTAGAGCTTGTTTATGGAAAAGTGCTTATTTCTGCATTTCAATGTTGTAACTTGCTGAAAACAGTCTACAGTGTTTTCATAACATCTCGAATAAACATAACAAAAACATTTTTTTATCCAGAGTGCTTCAAACATGATTTAGAGCTTGTTTATGGAAAAGTGCTTATTTCTGCATTTCAATGTTGCAACTTGCTGAAAACTGTCCACGGCGTTCATTTCATCTCAACCTAGACACAGCACAGCAAAAATTGGATATCCAGAGTGCATCAAACATGATTTAGAGCTTGTTTATGGAAAAGTGCTTATTTCTGCATTTCAATGTTGTAACTTGCTGAAAACAGTCTACAGTGTTTTCATAACATCTCGAATAAACATAACAAAAACATTTTTTTATCCAGAGTGCTTCAAACATGATTTAGAGCTTGTTTATGGAAAAGTGCTTATTTCTGCATTTCAATGTTGCAACTTGCTGAAAACTGTCCACGGCGTTCATTTCATCTCAACCTAGACACAGCACAGCAAAAATTGGATATCCAGAGTGCATCAAACATGATTTAGAGCTTGTTTATGGAAAAGTGCTTATTTCTGCATTTCAATGTTGTAACTTGCTGAAAACTGTCCACAGTGTTCATTTCATCTCAATAGACACATCACAGCAAAAATTTTTTATCCAGAGTGCATCAAACATGATTTAGAGCTTGTTTATGGAAAAGTGCTTATTTCTGCATTTCAATGTTGCAACTTGCTGAAAACTGTCCACGGCGTTCATTTCATCTCAACCTAGACACAGCACAGCAAAAATTGGATATCCAGAGTGCATCAAACATGATTTAGAGCTTGTTTATGGAAAAGTGCTTATTTCTGCATTTCAATGTTGTAACTTGCTGAAAACAGTCTACAGTGTTTTCATAACATCTCGAATAAACATAACAAAAATTTTTTTATCCAGAGTGCTTCAAACATGATTTAGAGCTTGTTTATGGAAAAGTGCTTATTTCTGCATTTCAATGTTGCAACTTGCTGAAAACTGTCCACGGCGTTCATTTCATCTCAACCTAGACACAGCACAGCAAAAATTGGATATCCAGAGTGCATCAAACATGATTTAGAGCTTGTTTATGGAAAAGTGCTTATTTCTGCATTTCAATGTTGTAACTTGCTGAAAACAGTCTACAGTGTTTTCATAACATCTCGAATAAACATAACAAAAACATTTTTTATCCAGAGTGCTTCAAACATGATTTAGAGCTTGTTTATGGAAAAGTGCTTATTTCTGCATTTCAATGTTGCAACTTGCTGAAAACTGTCCACGGTGTTCATTTCATCTCAACCTAGACACAGCACAGCAAAATTGGATATCCAGAGTGCATCAAACATGATTTAGAGCTTGTTTATGGAAAAGTGCTTATTTCTGCATTTCAATGTTGCAACTTGCTGAAAACTGTCCACGGCGTTCATTTCATCTCAACCTAGACACAGCACAGCAAAAATTGGATATCCAGAGTGCATCAAACATGATTTAGAGCTTGTTTATGGAAAAGTGCTTATTTCTGCATTTCAATGTTGTAACTTGCTGAAAACAGTCTACAGTGTTTTCATAACATCTCGAATAAACATAACAAAAACATTTTTTTATCCAGAGTGCTTCAAACATGATTTAGAGCTTGTTTATGGAAAAGTGCTTATTTCTGCATTTCAATGTTGCAACTTGCTGAAAACTGTCCACGGCGTTCATTTCATCTCAACCTAGACACAGCACAGCAAAAATTGGATATCCAGAGTGCATCAAACATGATTTAGAGCTTGTTTATGGAAAAGTGCTTATTTCTGCATTTCAATGTTGTAACTTGCTGAAAACAGTCTACAGTGTTTTCATAACATCTCGAATAAACATAACAAAAACATTTTTTATCCAGAGTGCTTCAAACATGATTTAGAGCTTGTTTATGGAAAAGTGCTTATTTCTGCATTTCAATGTTGCAACTTGCTGAAAACTGTCCACGGTGTTCATTTCATCTCAACCTAGACACAGCACAGCAAAATTGGATATCCAGAGTGCATCAAACATGATTTAGAGCTTGTTTATGGAAAAGTGCTTATTTCTGCATTTCAATGTTGCAACTTGCTGAAAACTGTCCACGGCGTTCATTTCATCTCAACCTAGACACAGCACAGCAAAATTGGATATCCAGAGTGCATCAAACATGATTTAGAGCTTGTTTATGGAAAAGTGCTTATTTCTGCATTTCAATGTTGTAACTTGCTGAAAACAGTCTACAGTGTTTTCATAACATCTCGAATAAACATAACAAAAATTTTTTATCCAGAGTGCTTCAAACATGATTTAGAGCTTGTTTATGGAAAAGTGCTTATTTCTGCATTTCAATGTTGCAACTTGCTGAAAACTGTCCACGGCGTTCATTTCATCTCAACCTAGACACAGCACAGCAAAAATTGGATATCCAGAGTGCATCAAACATGATTTAGAGCTTGTTTATGGAAAAGTGCTTATTTCTGCATTTCAATGTTGTAACTTGCTGAAAACAGTCTACAGTGTTTTCATAACATCTCGAATAAACATAACAAAAATTTTTTATCCAGAGTGCTTCAAACATGATTTAGAGCTTGTTTATGGAAAAGTGCTTATTTCTGCATTTCAATGTTGCAACTTGCTGAAAACTGTCCACGGCGTTCATTTCATCTCAACCTAGACACAGCACAGCAAAAATTGGATATCCAGAGTGCATCAAACATGATTTAGAGCTTGTTTATGGAAAAGTGCTTATTTCTGCATTTCAATGTTGCAACTTGCTGAAAACTGTCCACGGTGTTCATTTCATCTCAACTAGACACAGCACAGCAAAAATTGGATATCCAGAGTGCATCAAACATGATTTAGAGCTTGTTTATGGAAAAGTGCTTATTTCTGCATTTCAATGTTGTAACTTGCTGAAAACAGTCTACAGTGTTTTCATAACATCTCGAATAAACATAACAAAAACATTTTTTATCCAGAGTGCTTCAAACATGATTTAGAGCTTGTTTATGGAAAAGTGCTTATTTCTGCATTTCAATGTTGCAACTTGCTGAAAACTGTCCACGGCGTTCATTTCATCTCAACCTAGACACAGCACAGCAAAAATTGGATATCCAGAGTGCATCAAACATGATTTAGAGCTTGTTTATGGAAAAGTGCTTATTTCTGCATTTCAATGTTGTAACTTGCTGAAAACAGTCTACAGTGTTTTCATAACATCTCGAATAAACATAACAAAAACATTTTTTTATCCAGAGTGCTTCAAACATGATTTAGAGCTTGTTTATGGAAAAGTGCTTATTTCTGCATTTCAATGTTGCAACTTGCTGAAAACTGTCCACGGTGTTCATTTCATCTCAACCTAGACACAGCACAGCAAAAATTGGATATCCAGAGTGCATCAAACATGATTTAGAGCTTGTTTATGGAAAAGTGCTTATTTCTGCATTTCAATGTTGCAACTTGCTGAAAACTGTCCACGGTGTTCATTTCATCTCAACCTAGACACAGCACAGCAAAATTGGATATCCAGAGTGCATCAAACATGATTTAGAGCTTGTTTATGGAAAAGTGCTTATTTCTGCATTTCAATGTTGTAACTTGCTGAAAACAGTCTACAGTGTTTTCATAACATCTCGAATAAACATAACAAAAACATTTTTTTATCCAGAGTGCTTCAAACATGATTTAGAGCTTGTTTATGGAAAAGTGCTTATTTCTGCATTTCAATGTTGCAACTTGCTGAAAACTGTCCACGGCGTTCATTTCATCTCAACCTAGACACAGCACAGCAAAAATTGGATATCCAGAGTGCATCAAACATGATTTAGAGCTTGTTTATGGAAAAGTGCTTATTTCTGCATTTCAATGTTGTAACTTGCTGAAAACAGTCTACAGTGTTTTCATAACATCTCGAATAAACATAACAAAAACATTTTTTATCCAGAGTGCTTCAAACATGATTTAGAGCTTGTTTATGGAAAAGTGCTTATTTCTGCATTTCAATGTTGCAACTTGCTGAAAACTGTCCACGGCGTTCATTTCATCTCAACCTAGACACAGCACAGCAAAAATTGGATATCCAGAGTGCATCAAACATGATTTAGAGCTTGTTTATGGAAAAGTGCTTATTTCTGCATTTCAATGTTGCAACTTGCTGAAAACTGTCCACGGTGTTCATTTCATCTCAACTAGACACAGCACAGCAAAAATTGGATCCAGAGTGCATCAAACATGATTTAGAGCTTGTTTATGGAAAAGTGCTTATTTCTGCATTTCAATGTTGTAACTTGCTGAAAACAGTCTACAGTGTTTTCATAACATCTCGAATAAACATAACAAAAACATTTTTTATCCAGAGTGCTTCAAACATGATTTAGAGCTTGTTTATGGAAAAGTGCTTATTTCTGCATTTCAATGTTGCAACTTGCTGAAAACTGTCCACGGCGTTCATTTCATCTCAACCTAGACACAGCACAGCAAAAATTGGATATCCAGAGTGCATCAAACATGATTTAGAGCTTGTTTATGGAAAAGTGCTTATTTCTGCATTTCAATGTTGTAACTTGCTGAAAACAGTCTACAGTGTTTTCATAACATCTCGAATAAACATAACAAAAACATTTTTTATCCAGAGTGCTTCAAACATGATTTAGAGCTTGTTTATGGAAAAGTGCTTATTTCTGCATTTCAATGTTGCAACTTGCTGAAAACTGTCCACGGCGTTCATTTCATCTCAACCTAGACACAGCACAGCAAAAATTGGATATCCAGAGTGCATCAAACATGATTTAGAGCTTGTTTATGGAAAAGTGCTTATTTCTGCATTTCAATGTTGTAACTTGCTGAAAACTGTCCACGGTGTTCATTTCATCTCAATAGACACAGCACAGCAAAATTTTTTATCCAGAGTGCATCAAACATGATTTAGAGCTTGTTTATGGAAAAGTGCTTATTTCTGCATTTCAATGTTGCAACTTGCTGAAAACTGTCCACGGCGTTCATTTCATCTCAACCTAGACACAGCACAGCAAAAATTGGATATCCAGAGTGCATCAAACATGATTTAGAGCTTGTTTATGGAAAAGTGCTTATTTCTGCATTTCAATGTTGTAACTTGCTGAAAACAGTCTACAGTGTTTTCATAACATCTCGAATAAACATAACAAAAAATTTTTTATCCAGAGTGCTTCAAACATGATTTAGAGCTTGTTTATGGAAAAGTGCTTATTTCTGCATTTCAATGTTGCAACTTGCTGAAAACTGTCCACGGCGTTCATTTCATCTCAACCTAGACACAGCACAGCAAAAATTGGATATCCAGAGTGCATCAAACATGATTTAGAGCTTGTTTATGGAAAAGTGCTTATTTCTGCATTTCAATGTTGCAACTTGCTGAAAACTGTCCACGGCGTTCATTTCATCTCAACCTAGACACAGCACAGCAAAAATTGGATATCCAGAGTGCATCAAACATGATTTAGAGCTTGTTTATGGAAAAGTGCTTATTTCTGCATTTCAATGTTGTAACTTGCTGAAAACAGTCTACAGTGTTTTCATAACATCTCGAATAAACATAACAAAAACATTTTTTATCCAGAGTGCTTCAAACATGATTTAGAGCTTGTTTATGGAAAAGTGCTTATTTCTGCATTTCAATGTTGCAACTTGCTGAAAACTGTCCACGGCGTTCATTTCATCTCAACCTAGACACAGCACAGCAAAAATTGGATATCCAGAGTGCATCAAACATGATTTAGAGCTTGTTTATGGAAAAGTGCTTATTTCTGCATTTCAATGTTGTAACTTGCTGAAAACTGTCCAGTGTTTTCATAACATCTCGAATAAACATACAAAAAATTTTTTATCCAGAGTGCTTCAAACATGATTTAGAGCTTGTTTATGGAAAAGTGCTTATTTCTGCATTTCAATGTTGCAACTTGCTGAAAACTGTCCACGGCGTTCATTTCATCTCAACCTAGACACAGCACAGCAAAAATTGGATATCCAGAGTGCATCAAACATGATTTAGAGCTTGTTTATGGAAAAGTGCTTATTTCTGCATTTCAATGTTGCAACTTGCTGAAAACTGTCCACGGTGTTCATTTCATCTCAACCTAGACACAGCACAGCAAAAATTGGACATCCAGAGTGCATCAAACATGATTTAGAGCTTGTTTATGGAAAAGTGCTTATTTCTGCATTTCAATGTTGCAACTTGCTGAAAACTGTCTACAGTGTTCATAACATCTCGAATAACACAACAAAAAATTTTTTATCCAGAGTGCATCAAACATGATTTAGAGCTTGTTTATGGAAAAGTGCTTATTTCTGCATTTCAATGTTGCAACTTGCTGAAAACTGTCCACGGTGTTCATTTCATCTCAACCTAGACACAGCACAGCAAAAATTGGATATCCAGAGTGCATCAAACATGATTTAGAGCTTGTTTATGGAAAAGTGCTTATTTCTGCATTTCAATGTTGTAACTTGCTGAAAACAGTCTACAGTGTTTTCATAACATCTCGAATAAACATAACAAAAACATTTTTTATCCAGAGTGCTTCAAACATGATTTAGAGCTTGTTTATGGAAAAGTGCTTATTTCTGCATTTCAATGTTGCAACTTGCTGAAAACTGTCCACGGCGTTCATTTCATCTCAACCTAGACACAGCACAGCAAAAATTGGATATCCAGAGTGCATCAAACATGATTTAGAGCTTGTTTATGGAAAAGTGCTTATTTCTGCATTTCAATGTTGTAACTTGCTGAAAACAGTCTACAGTGTTTTCATAACATCTCGAATAAACATAACAAAAATTTTTTTATCCAGAGTGCTTCAAACATGATTTAGAGCTTGTTTATGGAAAAGTGCTTATTTCTGCATTTCAATGTTGCAACTTGCTGAAAACTGTCCACGGCGTTCATTTCATCTCAACCTAGACACAGCACAGCAAAAATTGGACATCCAGAGTGCATCAAACATGATTTAGAGCTTGTTTATGGAAAAGTGCTTATTTCTGCATTTCAATGTTGTAACTTGCTGAAAACAGTCTACAGTGTTTTCATAACATCTCGAATAAACATAACAAAACATTTTTTTATCCAGAGTGCTTCAAACATGATTTAGAGCTTGTTTATGGAAAAGTGCTTATTTCTGCATTTCAATGTTGCAACTTGCTGAAAACTGTCCACGGCGTTCATTTCATCTCAACCTAGACACAGCACAGCAAAAATTGGATATCCAGAGTGCATCAAACATGATTTAGAGCTTGTTTATGGAAAAGTGCTTATTTCTGCATTTCAATGTTGTAACTTGCTGAAAACAGTCTACAGTGTTTTCATAACATCTCGAATAAACATAACAAAAACATTTTTTATCCAGAGTGCTTCAAACATGATTTAGAGCTTGTTTATGGAAAAGTGCTTATTTCTGCATTTCAATGTTGCAACTTGCTGAAAACTGTCCACGGCGTTCATTTCATCTCAACCTAGACACAGCACAGCAAAATTGGATATCCAGAGTGCATCAAACATGATTTAGAGCTTGTTTATGGAAAAGTGCTTATTTCTGCATTTCAATGTTGCAACTTGCTGAAAACTGTCCACGGTGTTCATTTCATCTCAACCTAGACACAGCACAGCAAAATTGGATATCCAGAGTGCATCAAACATGATTTAGAGCTTGTTTATGGAAAAGTGCTTATTTCTGCATTTCAATGTTGCAACTTGCTGAAAACTGTCCACGGGTTCATTTCATCTCAACCTAGACACAGCACAAAAAATTTTTTATCCAGAGTGCATCAAACATGATTTAGAGCTTGTTTATGGAAAAGTGCTTATTTCTGCATTTCAATGTTGTAACTTGCTGAAAACAGTCTACAGTGTTTTCATAACATCTCGAATAAACATAACAAAAAATTTTTTTATCCAGAGTGCTTCAAACATGATTTAGAGCTTGTTTATGGAAAAGTGCTTATTTCTGCATTTCAATGTTGCAACTTGCTGAAAACTGTCCACGGCGTTCATTTCATCTCAACCTAGACACAGCACAGCAAAAATTGGATATCCAGAGTGCATCAAACATGATTTAGAGCTTGTTTATGGAAAAGTGCTTATTTCTGCATTTCAATGTTGTAACTTGCTGAAAACAGTCTACAGTGTTTTCATAACATCTCGAATAAACATAACAAAAAATTTTTTATCCAGAGTGCTTCAAACATGATTTAGAGCTTGTTTATGGAAAAGTGCTTATTTCTGCATTTCAATGTTGCAACTTGCTGAAAACTGTCCACGGCGTTCATTTCATCTCAACCTAGACACAGCACAGCAAAAATTGGATATCCAGAGTGCATCAAACATGATTTAGAGCTTGTTTATGGAAAAGTGCTTATTTCTGCATTTCAATGTTGTAACTTGCTGAAAACAGTCTACAGTGTTTTCATAACATCTCGAATAAACATACAAAAAATTTTTTTATCCAGAGTGCATCAAACATGATTTAGAGCTTGTTTATGGAAAAGTGCTTATTTCTGCATTTCAATGTTTCAACTTGCTGAAAACTGTCCACGGCGTTCATTTCATCTCAACCTATACACAGCACAGCAAAAATTGGATATCCAGAGTGCATCAAACATGATTTAGAGCTTGTTTATGGAAAAGTGCTTATTTCTGCATTTCAATGTTGTAACTTGCTGAAAACAGTCTACAGTGTTTTCATAACATCTCGAATAAACATAACAAAAACATTTTTTTATCCAGAGTGCTTCAAACATGATTTAGAGCTTGTTTATGGAAAAGTGCTTATTTCTGCATTTCAATGTTGCAACTTGCTGAAAACTGTCCACGGTGTTCATTTCATCTCAACCTAGACACAGCACAGCAAAATTGGATATCCAGAGTGCATCAAACATGATTTAGAGCTTGTTTATGGAAAAGTGCTTATTTCTGCATTTCAATGTTGCAACTTGCTGAAAACTGTCCACGGCGTTCATTTCATCTCAACCTAGACACAGCACAGCAAAAATTGGATATCCAGAGTGCATCAAACATGATTTAGAGCTTGTTTATGGAAAAGTGCTTATTTCTGCATTTCAATGTTGTAACTTGCTGAAAACAGTCTACAGTGTTTTCATAACATCTCGAATAAACATAACAAAAACATTTTTTATCCAGAGTGCTTCAAACATGATTTAGAGCTTGTTTATGGAAAAGTGCTTATTTCTGCATTTCAATGTTGCAACTTGCTGAAAACTGTCCACGGCGTTCATTTCATCTCAACCTAGACACAGCACAGCAAAAATTGGATATCCAGAGTGCATCAAACATGATTTAGAGCTTGTTTATGGAAAAGTGCTTATTTCTGCATTTCAATGTTGTAACTTGCTGAAAACAGTCTACAGTGTTTTCATAACATCTCGAATAAACATAACAAAAACATTTTTTTATCCAGAGTGCTTCAAACATGATTTAGAGCTTGTTTATGGAAAAGTGCTTATTTCTGCATTTCAATGTTGCAACTTGCTGAAAACTGTCCACGGCGTTCATTTCATCTCAACCTAGACACAGCACAGCAAAAATTGGATATCCAGAGTGCATCAAACATGATTTAGAGCTTGTTTATGGAAAAGTGCTTATTTCTGCATTTCAATGTTGCAACTTGCTGAAAACTGTCCACGGTGTTCATTTCATCTCAACCTAGACACAGCACAGCAAAAATTGGATATCCAGAGTGCATCAAACATGATTTAGAGCTTGTTTATGGAAAAGTGCTTATTTCTGCATTTCAATGTTGTAACTTGCTGAAAACAGTCTACAGTGTTTTCATAACATCTCGAATAAACATAACAAAAACATTTTTTTATCCAGAGTGCTTCAAACATGATTTAGAGCTTGTTTATGGAAAAGTGCTTATTTCTGCATTTCAATGTTGCAACTTGCTGAAAACTGTCCACGGCGTTCATTTCATCTCAACCTAGACACAGCACAGCAAAAATTGGATATCCAGAGTGCATCAAACATGATTTAGAGCTTGTTTATGGAAAAGTGCTTATTTCTGCATTTCAATGTTGTAACTTGCTGAAAACAGTCTACAGTGTTTTCATAACATCTCGAATAAACATAACAAAAACATTTTTTATCCAGAGTGCTTCAAACATGATTTAGAGCTTGTTTATGGAAAAGTGCTTATTTCTGCATTTCAATGTTGCAACTTGCTGAAAACTGTCCACGGCGTTCATTTCATCTCAACCTAGACACAGCACAGCAAAAATTGGATATCCAGAGTGCATCAAACATGATTTAGAGCTTGTTTATGGAAAAGTGCTTATTTCTGCATTTCAATGTTGTAACTTGCTGAAAACAGTCTACAGTGTTTTCATAACATCTCGAATAACATAACAAAAACATTTTTTTATCCAGAGTGCTTCAAACATGATTTAGAGCTTGTTTATGGAAAAGTGCTTATTTCTGCATTTCAATGTTGCAACTTGCTGAAAACTGTCCACGGTGTTCATTTCATCTCAACCTAGACACAGCACAGCAAAAATTGGATATCCAGAGTGCATCAAACATGATTTAGAGCTTGTTTATGGAAAAGTGCTTATTTCTGCATTTCAATGTTGTAACTTGCTGAAAACTGTCCACAGTGTTCATTTCATCTCAACCTAGACACAGCACAGCAAAATTGGATATCCAGAGTGCATCAAACATGATTTAGAGCTTGTTTATGGAAAAGTGCTTATTTCTGCATTTCAATGTTGCAACTTGCTGAAAACTGTCCACAGTGTTTTCATAACATCTCAATAAACATAACAAAACATTTTTTTATCCAGAGTGCTTCAAACATGATTTAGAGCTTGTTTATGGAAAAGTGCTTATTTCTGCATTTCAATGTTGTAACTTGCTGAAAACTGTCTACACGGTTTTCATTTCATCTCAATAAACATACACAAAAATTTTTTATCCAGAGTGCTTCAAACATGATTTAGAGCTTGTTTATGGAAAAGTGCTTATTTCTGCATTTCAATGTTGCAACTTGCTGAAAACTGTCCACGGCGTTCATTTCATCTCAACCTAGACACAGCACAGCAAAATTGGATATCCAGAGTGCATCAAACATGATTTAGAGCTTGTTTATGGAAAAGTGCTTATTTCTGCATTTCAATGTTGCAACTTGCTGAAAACTGTCCACGGTGTTCATTTCATCTCAACCTAGACACAGCACAGCAAAATTGGATATCCAGAGTGCATCAAACATGATTTAGAGCTTGTTTATGGAAAAGTGCTTATTTCTGCATTTCAATGTTGTAACTTGCTGAAAACAGTCTACAGTGTTTTCATAACATCTCGAATAAACATAACAAAAACATTTTTTCCAGAGTGCTTCAAACATGATTTAGAGCTTGTTTATGGAAAAGTGCTTATTTCTGCATTTCAATGTTGCAACTTGCTGAAAACTGTCCACGGCGTTCATTTCATCTCAACCTAGACACAGCACAGCAAAAATTGGATATCCAGAGTGCATCAAACATGATTTAGAGCTTGTTTATGGAAAAGTGCTTATTTCTGCATTTCAATGTTGTAACTTGCTGAAAACAGTCTACAGTGTTTTCATAACATCTCGAATAAACATAACAAAAACATTTTTTTATCCAGAGTGCTTCAAACATGATTTAGAGCTTGTTTATGGAAAAGTGCTTATTTCTGCATTTCAATGTTGCAACTTGCTGAAAACTGTCCACGGCGTTCATTTCATCTCAACCTAGACACAGCACAGCAAAATTGGATATCCAGAGTGCATCAAACATGATTTAGAGCTTGTTTATGGAAAAGTGCTTATTTCTGCATTTCAATGTTGTAACTTGCTGAAAACAGTCTACAGTGTTTTCATAACATCTCGAATAAACATAACAAAAACATTTTTTATCCAGAGTGCTTCAAACATGATTTAGAGCTTGTTTATGGAAAAGTGCTTATTTCTGCATTTCAATGTTGCAACTTGCTGAAAACTGTCCACGGCGTTCATTTCATCTCAACCTAGACACAGCACAGCAAAATTGGATATCCAGAGTGCATCAAACATGATTTAGAGCTTGTTTATGGAAAAGTGCTTATTTCTGCATTTCAATGTTGCAACTTGCTGAAAACTGTCCACGGTGTTCATTTCATCTCAACCTAGACACAGCACAGCAAAATTGGATATCCAGAGTGCATCAAACATGATTTAGAGCTTGTTTATGGAAAAGTGCTTATTTCTGCATTTCAATGTTGTAACTTGCTGAAAACTGTCTACAGTGTTTTCATAACATCTCGAATAAACATAACAAAAAATTTTTTATCCAGAGTGCTTCAAACATGATTTAGAGCTTGTTTATGGAAAAGTGCTTATTTCTGCATTTCAATGTTGCAACTTGCTGAAAACTGTCCACGGCGTTCATTTCATCTCAACCTAGACACAGCACAGCAAAAATTGGATATCCAGAGTGCATCAAACATGATTTAGAGCTTGTTTATGGAAAAGTGCTTATTTCTGCATTTCAATGTTGTAACTTGCTGAAAACAGTCTACAGTGTTTTCATAACATCTCGAATAAACATAACAAAACATTTTTTATCCAGAGTGCTTCAAACATGATTTAGAGCTTGTTTATGGAAAAGTGCTTATTTCTGCATTTCAATGTTGCAACTTGCTGAAAACTGTCCACGGCGTTCATTTCATCTCAACCTAGACACAGCACAGCAAAAATTGGATATCCAGAGTGCATCAAACATGATTTAGAGCTTGTTTATGGAAAAGTGCTTATTTCTGCATTTCAATGTTGTAACTTGCTGAAAACAGTCTACGGTGTTCATAACATCTCGAATAAACATAACAAAAACATTTTTTATCCAGAGTGCTTCAAACATGATTTAGAGCTTGTTTATGGAAAAGTGCTTATTTCTGCATTTCAATGTTGCAACTTGCTGAAAACTGTCCACGGTGTTCATTTCATCTCAACCTAGACACAGCACAGCAAAAATGGATATCCAGAGTGCTTCAAACATGATTTAGAGCTTGTTTATGGAAAAGTGCTTATTTCTGCATTTCAATGTTGCAACTTGCTGAAAACTGTCCACGGCGTTCATTTCATCTCAACCTAGACACAGCACAGCAAAAATTGGATATCCAGAGTGCATCAAACATGATTTAGAGCTTGTTTATGGAAAAGTGCTTATTTCTGCATTTCAATGTTGTAACTTGCTGAAAACAGTCTACAGTGTTTTCATAACATCTCGAATAACATAACAAAAACATTTTTTTATCCAGAGTGCTTCAAACATGATTTAGAGCTTGTTTATGGAAAAGTGCTTATTTCTGCATTTCAATGTTGCAACTTGCTGAAAACTGTCCACGGCGTTCATTTCATCTCAACCTAGACACAGCACAGCAAAAATTGGATATCCAGAGTGCATCAAACATGATTTAGAGCTTGTTTATGGAAAAGTGCTTATTTCTGCATTTCAATGTTGCAACTTGCTGAAAACTGTCCACGGCGTTCATTTCATCTCAACCTAGACACAGCACAGCAAAAATTGGATATCCAGAGTGCATCAAACATGATTTAGAGCTTGTTTATGGAAAAGTGCTTATTTCTGCATTTCAATGTTGTAACTTGCTGAAAACAGTCCACAGTGTTTTCATAACATCTCGAATAAACATAACAAAAACATTTTTATCCAGAGTGCTTCAAACATGATTTAGAGCTTGTTTATGGAAAAGTGCTTATTTCTGCATTTCAATGTTGCAACTTGCTGAAAACTGTCCACGGCGTTCATTTCATCTCAACTAGACACAGCACAGCAAAAATTGGATATCCAGAGTGCATCAAACATGATTTAGAGCTTGTTTATGGAAAAGTGCTTATTTCTGCATTTCAATGTTGTAACTTGCTGAAAACAGTCTACAGTGTTTTCATAACATCTCGAATAAACATAACAAAAACATTTTTTTATCCAGAGTGCTTCAAACATGATTTAGAGCTTGTTTATGGAAAAGTGCTTATTTCTGCATTTCAATGTTGCAACTTGCTGAAAACTGTCCACGGCGTTCATTTCATCTCAACCTAGACACAGCACAGCAAAAATTGGATATCCAGAGTGCATCAAACATGATTTAGAGCTTGTTTATGGAAAAGTGCTTATTTCTGCATTTCAATGTTGTAACTTGCTGAAAACAGTCTACAGTGTTTTCATAACATCTCGAATAAACATAACAAAAACATTTTTTATCCAGAGTGCTTCAAACATGATTTAGAGCTTGTTTATGGAAAAGTGCTTATTTCTGCATTTCAATGTTGCAACTTGCTGAAAACTGTCCACGGTGTTCATTTCATCTCAACTAGACACAGCACAGCAAAAAATTGGATATCCAGAGTGCTTCAAACATGATTTAGAGCTTGTTTATGGAAAAGTGCTTATTTCTGCATTTCAATGTTGCAACTTGCTGAAAACTGTCCACGGTGTTCATTTCATCTCAAGCTAGACACAGCACAGCAAAATTGGATATCCAGAGTGCATCAAACATGATTTAGAGCTTGTTTATGGAAAAGTGCTTATTTCTGCATTTCAATGTTGTAACTTGCTGAAAAAGTCTACAGTGTTTTCATAACATCTCGAATAAACATAACAAAAAAACATTTTTTTATCCAGAGTGCTTCAAACATGATTTAGAGCTTGTTTATGGAAAAGTGCTTATTTCTGCATTTCAATGTTGCAACTTGCTGAAAACTGTCCACGGGTTCATTTCATCTCAACTAGACACAGCACACAGCAAAATTGGATATCCAGAGTGCATCAAACATGATTTAGAGCTTGTTTATGGAAAAGTGCTTATTTCTGCATTTCAATGTTGTAACTTGCTGAAAACAGTCTACAGTGTTTTCATAACATCTCGAATAAACATAACAAAAACATTTTTTATCCAGAGTGCTTCAAACATGATTTAGAGCTTGTTTATGGAAAAGTGCTTATTTCTGCATTTCAATGTTGCAACTTGCTGAAAACTGTCCACGGCGTTCATTTCATCTCAACTAGACACAGCACAGCAAAAATTGGATATCCAGAGTGCATCAAAACATGATTTAGAGCTTGTTTATGGAAAAGTGCTTATTTCTGCATTTCAATGTTGTAACTTGCTGAAAACAGTCTACAGTGTTTTCATAACATCTCGAATAAACATAACAAAACATTTTTTATCCAGAGTGCTTCAAACATGATTTAGAGCTTGTTTATGGAAAAGTGCTTATTTCTGCATTTCAATGTTGCAACTTGCTGAAAACTGTCCACGGTGTTCATTTCATCTCAAGCTAGACACACACACAGCAAAATTGGATATCCAGAGTGCATCAAACATGATTTAGAGCTTGTTTATGGAAAAGTGCTTATTTCTGCATTTCAATGTTGCAACTTGCTGAAAACTGTCCACGGCGTTCATTTCATCTCAACTAACACAGCACAGCAAAAATTGGATATCCAGAGTGCATCAAACATGATTTAGAGCTTGTTTATGGAAAAGTGCTTATTTCTGCATTTCAATGTTGTAACTTGCTGAAAACAGTCTACAGTGTTTTCATAACATCTCGAATAAACATAACAAAAAATTTTTTTATCCAGAGTGCTTCAAACATGATTTAGAGCTTGTTTATGGAAAAGTGCTTATTTCTGCATTTCAATGTTGCAACTTGCTGAAAACTGTCCACGGTGTTCATTTCATCTCAACCTAGACACAGCACAGCAAAATTGGATATCCAGAGTGCATCAAACATGATTTAGAGCTTGTTTATGGAAAAGTGCTTATTTCTGCATTTCAATGTTGCAACTTGCTGAAAACTGTCCACGGCGTTCATTTCATCTCAACTAGACACAGCACAGCAAAATTGGATATCCAGAGTGCATCAAACATGATTTAGAGCTTGTTTATGGAAAAGTGCTTATTTCTGCATTTCAATGTTGTAACTTGCTGAAAACAGTCTACAGTGTTTTCATAACATCTCGAATACAAACAAAAACATTTTTTATCCAGAGTGCTCAAACATGATTTAGAGCTTGTTTATGGAAAAGTGCTTATTTCTGCATTTCAATGTTGCAACTTGCTGAAAACTGTCCACGGCGTTCATTTCATCTCAGCTAGACACAGCACAGCAAAAATGGATATCCAGAGTGCATCAAACATGATTTAGAGCTTGTTTATGGAAAAGTGCTTATTTCTGCATTTCAATGTTGTAACTTGCTGAAAACAGTCTACAGTGTTTTCATAACATCTCGAATAAACATAACAAAAATTTTTTTATCCAGAGTGCTTCAAACATGATTTAGAGCTTGTTTATGGAAAAGTGCTTATTTCTGCATTTCAATGTTGCAACTTGCTGAAAACTGTCCACGGCGTTCATTTCATCTCAAGCTAGACACAGCACAGCAAAAATTGGATATCCAGAGTGCATCAAACATGATTTAGAGCTTGTTTATGGAAAAGTGCTTATTTCTGCATTTCAATGTTGTAACTTGCTGAAAACAGTCTACGGTGTTTTCATAACATCTCGAATAGACATAACAAAAACATTTTTTTATCCAGAGCTTCAAACATGATTTAGAGCTTGTTTATGGAAAAGTGCTTATTTCTGCATTTCAATGTTGCAACTTGCTGAAAACTGTCCACGGTGTTTTCATTTCATCTCAATAGACACAGCACAGCAAAATTGGATATCCAGAGTGCATCAAACATGATTTAGAGCTTGTTTATGGAAAAGTGCTTATTTCTGCATTTCAATGTTGTAACTTGCTGAAAACAGTCTACAGTGTTTTCATAACATCTCGAATAAACATAACAAAAACATTTTTTTATCCAGAGTGCTTCAAACATGATTTAGAGCTTGTTTATGGAAAAGTGCTTATTTCTGCATTTCAATGTTGCAACTTGCTGAAAACTGTCCACGGCGTTCATTTCATCTCAAGCTAGACACAGCACAGCAAAAAAATTGGATATCCAGAGTGCATCAAACATGATTTAGAGCTTGTTTATGGAAAAGTGCTTATTTCTGCATTTCAATGTTGTAACTTGCTGAAAACAGTCTACAGTGTTTTCATAACATCTCGAATAACATAACAAAAACATTTTTTATCCAGAGTGCTTCAAACATGATTTAGAGCTTGTTTATGGAAAAGTGCTTATTTCTGCATTTCAATGTTGCAACTTGCTGAAAACTGTCCACGGTGTTCATTTCATCTCAAGCTAGACACAGCACAGCAAAATTGGATATCCAGAGTGCATCAAACATGATTTAGAGCTTGTTTATGGAAAAGTGCTTATTTCTGCATTTCAATGTTGCAACTTGCTGAAAACTGTCCACGGTGTTCATTTCATCTCAATAAACACAGCACACAAAAATTGGATTTATCCAGAGTGCTTCAAACATGATTTAGAGCTTGTTTATGGAAAGTGCTTATTTCTGCATTTCAATGTTGCAACTTGCTGAAAACTGTCCACGGCGTTCATTTCATCTCAAGCTAGACACAGCACAGCAAAAATTGGATATCCAGAGTGCATCAAACATGATTTAGAGCTTGTTTATGGAAAAGTGCTTATTTCTGCATTTCAATGTTGTAACTTGCTGAAAACAGTCTACAGTGTTTTCATAACATCTCGAATAAACATAACAAAAACATTTTTTTATCCAGAGTGCTTCAAACATGATTTAGAGCTTGTTTATGGAAAAGTGCTTATTTCTGCATTTCAATGTTGCAACTTGCTGAAAACTGTCCACGGCGTTCATTTCATCTCAACCTAGACACAGCACAGCAAAAATTGGATATCCAGAGTGCATCAAACATGATTTAGAGCTTGTTTATGGAAAAGTGCTTATTTCTGCATTTCAATGTTGTAACTTGCTGAAAACAGTCTACAGTGTTTTCATAACATCTCGAATAAACATAACACAAAACATTTTTTTATCCAGAGTGCTTCAAACATGATTTAGAGCTTGTTTATGGAAAGTGCTTATTTCTGCATTTCAATGTTGCAACTTGCTGAAAACTGTCCACGGTGTTCATTTCATCTCAAGCTAGACACAGCACACAGCAAAAATTGGATATCCAGAGTGCATCAAACATGATTTAGAGCTTGTTTATGGAAAAGTGCTTATTTCTGCATTTCAATGTTAACTTGCTGAAAACACTACAGTGTTTTCATAACATCTCGAATAAACATAACAAAAACATTTTTTATCCAGAGTGCTTCAAACATGATTTAGAGCTTGTTTATGGAAAAGTGCTTATTTCTGCATTTCAATGTTGCAACTTGCTGAAAACTGTCCACGGCGTTCATTTCATCTCAACCTAGACACAGCACAGCAAAAATTGGATATCCAGAGTGCATCAAACATGATTTAGAGCTTGTTTATGGAAAAGTGCTTATTTCTGCATTTCAATGTTGTAACTTGCTGAAAACAGTCTACAGTGTTTTCATAACATCTCGAATAAACATAACAAAAACATTTTTTTATCCAGAGTGCTTCAAACATGATTTAGAGCTTGTTTATGGAAAAGTGCTTATTTCTGCATTTCAATGTTGCAACTTGCTGAAAACTGTCCACGGTGTTCATTTCATCTCAACTAGACACAGCACAGCAAAATTGGATATCCAGAGTGCATCAAACATGATTTAGAGCTTGTTTATGGAAAAGTGCTTATTTCTGCATTTCAATGTTGCAACTTGCTGAAAACTGTCCACGTGTTCATTTCATCTCAAGCTAGCACAGCACCAAAAATTGGATATCCATCCAGAGTGCATCAAACATGATTTAGAGCTTGTTTATGGAAAAGTGCTTATTTCTGCATTTCAATGTTGCAACTTGCTGAAAACTGTCCACGGTGTTTTCATTTCATCTCAACTAGACACAGCACAGCAAAAATTGGTATCCAGAGTGCATCAAACATGATTTAGAGCTTGTTTATGGAAAAGTGCTTATTTCTGCTGCATTTCAATGTTGTAACTTGCTGAAACAGTCTACAGTGTTTTCATAACATCTCAAGATAAACAACAAAAAACATTTTTTATCCAGAGTGCTTCAAACATGATTTAGAGCTTGTTTATGGAAAAGTGCTTATTTCTGCATTTCAATGTTGCAACTTGCTGAAAACTGTCCACGGCGTTCATTCATCATCTCAACTAGACACAGCACAGCAAAAATTGGATATCCAGAGTGCATCAAACATGATTTAGAGCTTGTTTATGGAAAAGTGCTTATTTCTGCATTTCAATGTTGTAACTTGCTGAAAACTGTCTACATTGTCTCAGTGTTTTCATAACATTCGAATAAACATAACAAAAAAACATTTTTTATATCCAGAGTGCTTCAAACATGATTTAGAGCTTGTTTATGGAAAAGTGCTTATTTCTGCATTTCAAATGTTGTAACTTGCTGAAAACTGAGTCCACAGTGTTTTTCATCTCATCTCGACAAACAGCACAGCAAAATTTGGATATCCAGAGTGCTTCAAACATGATTTAGAGCTTGTTTATGGAAAAGTGCTTATTTCTGCATTTCAATTTTGCACTTGCTGAAACTGTCCACGGCGTTCATTTCATCTCAAGCTAGACACAGCACAGCAAAAATTGGATATCCAGAGTGCATCAAACATGATTTAGAGCTTGTTTATGGAAAAGTGCTTATTTCTGCTGCATTTCAATGTTGTAACTTGCTGAAAACAGTCTACAGTGTTTTCATAACATCTCGAATAAACATACAAAAAAATTTTTTTATCCAGAGTGCTTCAAACATGATTTAGAGCTTGTTTATGGAAAAGTGCTTATTTCTGCATTTCAATGTTGCAACTTGCTGAAAACTGTCCACGGTGTTCATTTCATCTCAAAGACACACACAGCAAAAATTGGATATCCAGAGTGCTTCAAACATGATTTAGAGCTTGTTTATGGAAAAGTGCTTATTTCTGCATTTCAATGTTGCAACTTGCTGAAAACTGTCCACGGCGTTCATTTCATCTCAACCTAGACACAGCACAGCAAAAATTGGACATCCAGAGTGCATCAAAACATGATTTAGAGCTTGTTTATGGAAAAGTGCTTATTTCTGCATTTCAATGTTGTAACTTGCTGAAAACAGTCTACAGTGTTTTCATAACATCTCGAATAAACATAACAAAAACATTTTTTTTATCCAGAGTGCTTCAAACATGATTTAGAGCTTGTTTATGGAAAAGTGCTTATTTCTGCATTTCAAGTTGCAACTTGCTGAAAACTGTCCACGGCGTTCATTTCATCTCAACCTAGACACAGCACAGCAAAAATTGGACATCCAGAGTGCATCAAACATGATTTAGAGCTTGTTTATGGAAAAGTGCTTATTTCTGCATTTCAATGTTGTAACTTGCTGAAAACAGTCTACAGTGTTTTCATAACATCTCGAATAAACATAACAAAAACATTTTTTTATCCAGAGTGCTTCAAACATGATTTAGAGCTTGTTTATGGAAAAGTGCTCATTTCTGCATTTCAATGTTGTAACTTGCTGAAAACAGTCTACAGTGTTTTCATAACATCTCGAATAAACATAACAAAAACATTTTTTTATCCAGAGTGCTTCAAACATGATTTAGAGCTTGTTTATGGAAAAGTGCTTATTTCTGCATTTCAATGTTGCAACTTGCTGAAAACTGTCCACGGCGTTCATTTCATCTCAACCTAGACACAGCACAGCAAAAATTGGATATCCAGAGTGCATCAAACATGATTTAGAGCTTGTTTATGGAAAAGTGCTTATTTCTGCATTTCAATGTTGTAACTTGCTGAAAACAGTCTACAGTGTTTTCATAACATCTCGAATAAACATAACAAAAACATTTTTTTATCCAGAGTGCTTCAAACATGATTTAGAGCTTGTTTATGGAAAAGTGCTCATTTCTGCATTTCAATGTTGTAACTTGCTGAAAACAGTCTACAGTGTTTTCATAACATCTCGAATAAACATAACAAAAACATTTTTTATCCAGAGTGCTTCAAACATGATTTAGAGCTTGTTTATGGAAAAGTGCTTATTTCTGCATTTCAATGTTGCAACTTGCTGAAAACTGTCCACGGCGTTCATTTCATCTCAACCTAGACACAGCACAGCAAAAATTGGATATCCAGAGTGCATCAAACATGATTTAGAGCTTGTTTATGGAAAAGTGCTTATTTCTGCATTTCAATGTTGCAACTTGCTGAAAACTGTCCACGGCGTTCATTTCATCTCAACTAGACACAGCACAGCAAAAATTGGATATCCAGAGTGCATCAAACATGATTTAGAGCTTGTTTATGGAAAAGTGCTTATTTCTGCATTTCAATGTTGTAACTTGCTGAAAACAGTCTACAGTGTTTTCATAACATCTCGAATAAACATAACAAACATTTTTTTTTCCAGAGTGCTTCAAACATGATTTAGAGCTTGTTTATGGAAAAGTGCTTATTTCTGCATTTCAATGTTGCAACTTGCTGAAAACTGTCCACGGTGTTCATTTCATCTCAACTAGACACAGCACAGCAAAATTGGATATCCAGAGTGCATCAAACATGATTTAGAGCTTGTTTATGGAAAAGTGCTTATTTTCTGCATTTCAATGTTGCAACTTGCAAAACTGTCCACGGCGTTTTTCATCTCAAGCTAGACACAAGCACAGCAAAATTGGATATCCAGAGTGCATCAAAACATGATTTAGAGCTTGTTTATGGAAAAGTGCTTATTGTCCTGCATTTCAATGTTGTAACTTGCGTGAAAACAGTCTACAGTGTTTTCATAACAGCTGGGTGAATAAACATAACAAAAAAAACGGATTTTTTTATATCCAGAGTGCTTCAAACATGATTTAGAGCTTGTTTATGGACAAGTGGCTTATTTCTAGCATTTCAATGTTGCAACTTGCTGACAACTGTCCCCCAAACGGCGTTCATTTTCAATCTCATTCATCTCAAGATAGACAACAGCACAACAGCAAAAATTGGATATCCAGAGTGCATTAAAACATGATTAGAGCTTGTTTATGGAAAAGTGCTTATTCTGCATTTCAATGTTGTAACTTGCTGAAAAACAGTCTACAGTGTTTTCATAACAATCGTCGAATAAACATAAACAAAACATTTTTTATCCAGAGTGCTTCAAACATGATTTAGACTTGTTTATGGAGAAGTGCTTATTTTCTCTTGCATTTCAATGTTGCAAACTTGCTGAAAACTGGCCAACGGTGTTCATTTCAATCTCAACCTAGACACAGCAACAGAGCAAAAATTGGATATCCAAGAGTGCATTCAAAACATGACTTAGAGCTTGTTTATGGAAAAGTGCTTATTTCTGCATTTCAATGTTGTAAACTTGCTGAAAACAGTTCCTAACAGTGTTTTCAATAACATATCGAATAGAACATAACAAAACATTTTTTTTAATCCAGAGTGCGTTCAAACATGATTTAGAGCTGTTTATGTAAAAGTGGCTATTCTTTCTGCATTTCAATGTTGCAACTTGCTGAAGAAATAACGGTCACGTCGTTCATTTCAACATCTCAAGCTAGCTAGACACAGCACAGCAAAAATTGGATATCCAGAGTGCATCAAAACATGATTTAGAGCTTGTTTATGGAAAAGTGCTTATTTCTGCATTTCAATGTTGTACTTGCTGAAAACAGTCTACAGTGTTTTCATAACATCTCGAATAAACATAACAAAAACATTTTTTTATCCAGAGTGCTTCAAACATATTTAGAGCTTGTTTATGGAAAAGTGCTTATTTCTGCATTTCAATGTTGCAACTGCTGAAAACTGTCCACGGCTGTTCATTTCATCTCAAGCTAGACACAGCACAGCAAAAATTGGATATCCAGAGTGCATCAAAACAGATTTAGAGCTTGTTTATGGAAAAGTGCTTATTTCTGCATTTCAATGTTGTAACTTGCTGAAAACAGTCTACAGGTGTTTTCATAACATCTCGAATAAACATAACAAAAACATTTTATTATCCAGAGTGCATTCAAACATGATTTAGAGCTTGTTTATGGAAAAGTGCTTATTTCTGCATTTCAATGTTGCAACTTGCTGAAAACTGTCCACGGTGGTTCATTTCATCTCAAGCTAGACACAGCACAGAAAATTGGATATCCAGAGTGCATCAAAACATGATTTAGAGCTTGTTTATGGAAAAGCTTATTTCTGCATTTCAATGTTGAACTTGCTGAAAACTGTCTACAGTGTTTTTCATAACATCTCGAATAAACATAACAAAAATTTTTTATATCCAGAGTGCTTCAAACATGATTTAGAGCTTGTTTATGGAAAAGTGCTTATTTCTGCATTTCAATGTTGCAACTTGCTGAAAACTGTCCACGGTGTTCATTTCATCTCAACCTAGACACAGCACAGCAAAAATTGGATATCCAGAGTGCTTCAAACATGATTTAGAGCTTGTTTATGGAAAAGTGCTTATTTCTGCTGCATTTCAATGTTGCAACTTGCTGAAAACTGTCCACGGCGTTCATTTCATCTCAAGCTAGACACAGCACAGCCAAAAATGGATATCCAGAGTGCATCAAAACATGATTTAGAGCTTGTTTATGGAAAAGTGCTTATTTCTGCATTTCAATGTTGTAACTTGCTGAAAAAACAGTCTACAGTGTTTTCATAACATCTCGAATAAACATAACAAAAACATTTTTTTATCCAGAGTGCTTCAAACATGATTTAGAGCTTGTTTATGGAAAAGTGCTTATTTCTGCATTTCAATGTTGCAACTTGCTGAAAACTGTCCACGGCGTTCATTTCATCTCAAGCTAGGAACACAGCACAGCCAAAAAATTGGATATCCAGAGTGCATCAAAACATGATTTAGAGCTTGGTTTATGGAAAAGTGCTTATTTCTGCATTTCAATGTTGTAACTTGCTGAAAACAGTCTACAGTGTTTTCATAACATCTCGAATAAACATAACAAAAACATTTTTTTATCCAGAGTGCTTCAAACATGATTTAGAGCTTGTTTATGGAAAAGTGCTTATTTCTGCATTTCAATGTTGCAACTTGCTGAAAACTGTCCCACGGCGTTCATTTCATCTCAAGCTAGACACAGCACAGCAAACAATTGGATATCCAGAGTGCATCAAAACATGATTTAGAGCTTGTTTATGGAAAAGTGCTTATTTCTGCATTTCAATGTTGTAACTTGCTGAAAACAGTCTACAGTGTTTTCATAACATCTCGAATAAACATAACAAAAACATTTTTTTATCCAGAGTGCTTCTCAAACATGATTTAGAGCTTGTTTATGGAAAAGTGCTTATTTCTGCCATTTCAATGGTTGCAACTTGCTGAAAACTGGTCCCGGGTGTTCATTTCATCTCCAAGCTAGACACAGCACAGCAAAAATTGGATATCCAGAGTTGCATCAAACATGATTAGAGCTTGTTTATGGAAAGAAGTGCTTATTTCTGCATTCAATGTTTGAACTTGCTGAAAACAGTCTACAGTGTTTTCATAACATCTCGAATAAACATAACAAAAACATTGTTTTATATCCAGAGTGCTTCAAACATGATTAGAGCTTGTTTATGGAAAAAGTGCTTATTTCTGCATTTCAATGTTGCAACTTGCTGAAAACTGTCCACGGCGTTCATTTCATCTCAAGCTAGACACAGCACAGCAAAATTTGGATATCCAGAGTGCATCAAAACATGTGATTTAGAGCTTGTTTATGGAAAAGTTGCTTATTTCTGCATTCAATGTTGTAACTTGCTGAAAACAGTCTACACTGTTTTCATAACATCTCGAATAACATAACAAAACATTTTTTATCCAGAGTGCTTCAAACATGATTTAGAGCTTGTTTATGGAAAAGTGCTTATTTCTGCATTTCAATGTTGCAACTTGCTGAAAACTGTCCACGTGTTCATTTCATCTCAACCTAGACACAGCACAGCAAAATTTGGATATCCAGAGTGCATCAAACATGATTTAGAGCTTGTTTATGGAAAAGTGCTTATTTCTGCATTTCAATGTTGCAACTTGCTGAAAACTGTCCACGGTGTTCATTTCATCTCAACTAGACAAGCACAGCAAAATTGGATATCCAGAGTGCATCAAACATGATTTAGAGCTTGTTTATGGAAAAGTGCTTATTTCTGCATTTCAATGTTGCAACTTGCTGAAAACTGTCCACGGCGTTCATTCATCTCAAGCTAGACACAGCACAGCAAAAATTGGATATCCAGAGTGCATCAAACATGATTTAGAGCTTGTTTATGGAAAAGTGCTTATTTCTGCATTTCAATGTTGTAACTTGCTGAAAACAGTCTACAGTGTTTTCATAACATCTCAATAACCATAACAAAAACATTTTTTATCCAGAGTGCTTCAAACATGATTTAGAGCTTGTTTATGGAAAAGTGCTTATTTCTGCATTTCAATGTTGCAACTTGCTGAAAACTGTCCACGGTGTTCATTTCATCTCAACCTAGACACAGCACAGCAAAAATGGATATCCAGAGTGCATCAAACATGATTTAGAGCTTGTTTATGGAAAAGTGCTTATTTCTGCATTTCAATGTTGTAACTTGCTGAAAACAGTCTACAGTGTTTTCATAACATCTCGAATAAACATAACAAAAACATTTTTTTATCCAGAGTGCTTCAAACATGATTTAGAGCTTGTTTATGGAAAAGTGCTTATTTCTGCATTTCAATGTTGCAACTTGCTGAAAACTGTCCACGGTGTTCATTTCATCTCAAGCTAGACACAGCACAGCAAAAATTGGATATCCAGAGTGCATCAAACATGATTTAGAGCTTGTTTATGGAAAAGTGCTTATTTCTGCATTTCAATGTTGTAACTTGCTGAAAACAGTCTACAGTGTTTTCATAACATCTCGAATAAACATAACAAAAACATTTTTTATCCAGAGTGCTTCAAACATGATTTAGAGCTTGTTTATGGAAAAGTGCTTATTTCTGCATTTCAATGTTGCAACTTGCTGAAAACTGTCCACGGCGTTCATTTCATCTCAACTAGACACAGCACAGCAAAAATTGGATATCCAGAGTGCATCAAACATGATTTAGAGCTTGTTTATGGAAAAGTGCTTATTTCTGCATTTCAATGTTGTAACTTGCTGAAAACAGTCTACAGTGTTTTCATAACATCTCGAATAAACATAACAAAAAACATTTTTTATCCAGAGTGCTTCAAACATGATTTAGAGCTTGTTTATGGAAAAGTGCTTATTTCTGCATTTCAATGTTGCAACTTGCTGAAAACTGTCCACGGTGTTCATTTCATCTCAAGCTAGACACAGCACAGCAAAAATTGGATATCCAGAGTGCATCAAACATGATTTAGAGCTTGTTTATGGAAAAGTGCTTATTTCTGCATTTCAATGTTGTAACTTGCTGAAAACTGTCCACGGTGTTCATTTCATCTCAATAACACAGCACAGCAAATTTTTATCCAGAGTGCTTCAAACATGATTTAGAGCTTGTTTATGGAAAAGTGCTTATTTCTGCATTTCAATGTTGCAACTTGCTGAAAACTGTCCACGGTGTTCATTTCATCTCAAGCTAGACACAGCACAGCAAAAATTGGATATCCAGAGTGCATCAAACATGATTTAGAGCTTGTTTATGGAAAAGTGCTTATTTCTGCATTTCAATGTTGTAACTTGCTGAAAACAGTCTACAGTGTTTTCATAACATCTCGAATAAACATAACAAAAATTTTTTTATCCAGAGTGCTTCAAACATGATTTAGAGCTTGTTTATGGAAAAGTGCTTATTTCTGCATTTCAATGTTGCAACTTGCTGAAAACTGTCCACGGCGTTCATTTCATCTCAACTAGACACAGCACAGCAAAAATTGGATATCCAGAGTGCATCAAACATGATTTAGAGCTTGTTTATGGAAAAGTGCTTATTTCTGCATTTCAATGTTGTAACTTGCTGAAAACAGTCTACAGTGTTTTCATAACATCTCGAATAAACATAACAAAAACATTTTTTATCCAGAGTGCTTCAAACATGATTTAGAGCTTGTTTATGGAAAAGTGCTTATTTCTGCATTTCAATGTTGCAACTTGCTGAAAACTGTCCACGGCGTTCATTTCATCTCAACCTAGACACAGCACAGCAAAATTGGATATCCAGAGTGCATCAAACATGATTTAGAGCTTGTTTATGGAAAAGTGCTTATTTCTGCATTTCAATGTTGCAACTTGCTGAAAACAGTCCACGGTGTTCATTTCATCTCAATAGACACAGCACAGCAAAAATTTTATCCAGAGTGCTTCAAACATGATTTAGAGCTTGTTTATGGAAAAGTGCTTATTTCTGCATTTCAATGTTGCAACTTGCTGAAAACTGTCCACGGTGTTTTCATCTCAACTAGACACAGCACAGCAAAAATTGGATATCCAGAGTGCATCAAACATGATTTAGAGCTTGTTTATGGAAAAGTGCTTATTTCTGCATTTCAATGTTGTAACTTGCTGAAAACAGTCTACAGTGTTCATAACATCTCAATAAACATAGCACACAAAATTTTTTATCCAGAGTGCTTCAAACATGATTTAGAGCTTGTTTATGGAAAAGTGCTTATTTCTGCATTTCAATGTTGCAACTTGCTGAAAACTGTCCACGTGTTCATTTCATCTCAACCTAGACACAGCACAGCAAAAATTGGATATCCAGAGTGCATCAAACATGATTTAGAGCTTGTTTATGGAAAAGTGCTTATTTCTGCATTTCAATGTTGTAACTTGCTGAAAACAGTCTACAGTGTTTTCATAACATCTCGAATAAACATAACAAAAACATTTTTTTATCCAGAGTGCTTCAAACATGATTTAGAGCTTGTTTATGGAAAAGTGCTTATTTCTGCATTTCAATGTTGCAACTTGCTGAAAACTGTCCACGGCGTTCATTTCATCTCAAGCTAGACACAGCACAGCAAAATTGGATATCCAGAGTGCATCAAACATGATTTAGAGCTTGTTTATGGAAAAGTGCTTATTTCTGCATTTCAATGTTGTAACTTGCTGAAAACAGTCTACAGTGTTTTATAACATCTCGAATAAACATAACAAAAACATTTTTTATCCAGAGTGCTTCAAACATGATTTAGAGCTTGTTTATGGAAAAGTGCTTATTTCTGCATTTCAATGTTGCAACTTGCTGAAAACTGTCCACGGCGTTCATTTCATCTCAACTAGACACAGCACAGCAAAAATTGGATATCCAGAGTGCATCAAACATGATTTAGAGCTTGTTTATGGAAAAGTGCTTATTTCTGCATTTCAATGTTGTAACTTGCTGAAAACAGTCTACAGTGTTTCATAACATCTCGAATAAACATAACAAAAATTTTTTATCCAGAGTGCTTCAAACATGATTTAGAGCTTGTTTATGGAAAAGTGCTTATTTCTGCATTTCAATGTTGCAACTTGCTGAAAACTGTCCACGGTGTTCATTTCATCTCAACTAGACACAGCACAGCAAAAATTGGATATCCAGAGTGCATCAAACATGATTTAGAGCTTGTTTATGGAAAAGTGCTTATTTCTGCATTTCAATGTTGTAACTTGCTGAAAACAGTCTACAGTGTTTCATAACATCTCGAATAAACATAACAAAAACATTTTTTATCCAGAGTGCTTCAAACATGATTTAGAGCTTGTTTATGGAAAAGTGCTTATTTCTGCATTTCAATGTTGCAACTTGCTGAAAACTGTCCACGGCGTTCATTTCATCTCAATAGACACAGCACAGCAAAAATTGGATATCCAGAGTGCATCAAACATGATTTAGAGCTTGTTTATGGAAAAGTGCTTATTTCTGCATTTCAATGTTGTAACTTGCTGAAAACAGTCTACAGTGTTTTCATAACATCTCGAATAAACATAACAAAAACATTTTTTATCCAGAGTGCTTCAAACATGATTTAGAGCTTGTTTATGGAAAAGTGCTTATTTCTGCATTTCAATGTTGCAACTTGCTGAAAACTGTCCACGGCGTTCATTTCATCTCAACTAGACACAGCACAGCAAAAATTGGATATCCAGAGTGCATCAAACATGATTTAGAGCTTGTTTATGGAAAAGTGCTTATTTCTGCATTTCAATGTTGTAACTTGCTGAAAACAGTCTACAGTGTTCATAACATCTCGAATAAACATAACAAAAACATTTTTTATCCAGAGTGCTTCAAACATGATTTAGAGCTTGTTTATGGAAAAGTGCTTATTTCTGCATTTCAATGTTGCAACTTGCTGAAAACTGTCCACGGTGTTCATTCATCTCAATAGACACAGCACAGCAAAAATTGGATATCCAGAGTGCTTCAAACATGATTTAGAGCTTGTTTATGGAAAAGTGCTTATTTCTGCATTTCAATGTTGTAACTTGCTGAAAACAGTCTACAGTGTTCATAACATCTCGAATAAACACAACAAAAACATTTTTTATCCAGAGTGCTTCAAACATGATTTAGAGCTTGTTTATGGAAAAGTGCTTATTTCTGCATTTCAATGTTGCAACTTGCTGAAAACTGTCCACGGCGTTCATTTCATCTCAACCTAGACACAGCACAGCAAAAATTGGATATCCAGAGTGCATCAAACATGATTTAGAGCTTGTTTATGGAAAAGTGCTTATTTCTGCATTTCAATGTTGTAACTTGCTGAAAACAGTCTACAGTGTTTTCATAACATCTCGAATAAACATAACAAAAACATTTTTTTATCCAGAGTGCTTCAAACATGATTTAGAGCTTGTTTATGGAAAAGTGCTTATTTCTGCATTTCAATGTTGCAACTTGCTGAAAACTGTCCACGGCGTTCATTTCATCTCAACTAGACACAGCACAGCAAAAATTGGATATCCAGAGTGCATCAAACATGATTTAGAGCTTGTTTATGGAAAAGTGCTTATTTCTGCATTTCAATGTTGTAACTTGCTGAAAACAGTCTACAGTGTTTTCATAACATCTCGAATAAACATAACAAAAACATTTTTTTATCCAGAGTGCTTCAAACATGATTTAGAGCTTGTTTATGGAAAAGTGCTTATTTCTGCATTTCAATGTTGCAACTTGCTGAAAACTGTCCACGGCGTTCATTTCATCTCAACTAGACACAGCACAGCAAAAATTGGATATCCAGAGTGCATCAAACATGATTTAGAGCTTGTTTATGGAAAAGTGCTTATTTCTGCATTTCAATGTTGTAACTTGCTGAAAACAGTCTACAGTGTTTTCATAACATCTCGAATAAACATAACAAAAACATTTTTTTATCCAGAGTGCTTCAAACATGATTTAGAGCTTGTTTATGGAAAAGTGCTTATTTCTGCATTTCAATGTTGCAACTTGCTGAAAACTGTCCACGGCGTTCATTTCATCTCAACTAGACACAGCACAGCAAAAATTGGATATCCAGAGTGCATCAAACATGATTTAGAGCTTGTTTATGGAAAAGTGCTTATTTCTGCATTTCAATGTTGTAACTTGCTGAAAACAGTCTACAGTGTTTTCATAACATCTCGAATAAACATAACAAAAACATTTTTTATCCAGAGTGCTTCAAACATGATTTAGAGCTTGTTTATGGAAAAGTGCTTATTTCTGCATTTCAATGTTGCAACTTGCTGAAAACTGTCCACGGTGTTCATTTCATCTCAACTAGACACAGCACAGCAAAATTGGATATCCAGAGTGCATCAAACATGATTTAGAGCTTGTTTATGGAAAAGTGCTTATTTCTGCATTTCAATGTTGTAACTTGCTGAAAACAGTCTACAGTGTTTTCATAACATCTCGAATAAACATAACAAAAACATTTTTTATCCAGAGTGCTTCAAACATGATTTAGAGCTTGTTTATGGAAAAGTGCTTATTTCTGCATTTCAATGTTGCAACTTGCTGAAAACTGTCCACGGTGTTCATTTCATCTCAACTAGACACAGCACAGCAAAATTGGATATCCAGAGTGCATCAAACATGATTTAGAGCTTGTTTATGGAAAAGTGCTTATTTCTGCATTTCAATGTTGCAACTTGCTGAAAACTGTCCACGGTGTTCATTTCATCTCAACTAGACACAGCACAGCAAAAATTGGATATCCAGAGTGCATCAAACATGATTTAGAGCTTGTTTATGGAAAAGTGCTTATTTCTGCATTTCAATGTTGTAACTTGCTGAAAACAGTCTACAGTGTTTTCATAACATCTCGAATAAACATAACAAAAACATTTTTTATCCAGAGTGCTTCAAACATGATTTAGAGCTTGTTTATGGAAAAGTGCTTATTTCTGCATTTCAATGTTGCAACTTGCTGAAAACTGTCCACGGCGTTCATTTCATCTCAACTAGACACAGCACAGCAAAAATTGGATATCCAGAGTGCATCAAACATGATTTAGAGCTTGTTTATGGAAAAGTGCTTATTTCTGCATTTCAATGTTGTAACTTGCTGAAAACAGTCTACAGTGTTTTCATAACATCTCGAATAAACATAACAAAAACATTTTTTATCCAGAGTGCTTCAAACATGATTTAGAGCTTGTTTATGGAAAAGTGCTTATTTCTGCATTTCAATGTTGCAACTTGCTGAAAACTGTCCACGGTGTTCATTTCATCTCAACTAGACACAGCACAGCAAAAATTGGATATCCAGAGTGCATCAAACATGATTTAGAGCTTGTTTATGGAAAAGTGCTTATTTCTGCATTTCAATGTTGTAACTTGCTGAAAACAGTCTACAGTGTTTTCATAACATCTCGAATAAACATAACAAAAACATTTTTTATCCAGAGTGCTTCAAACATGATTTAGAGCTTGTTTATGGAAAAGTGCTTATTTCTGCATTTCAATGTTGCAACTTGCTGAAAACTGTCCACGGTGTTCATTTCATCTCAACTAGACACAGCACAGCAAAAATTGGATATCCAGAGTGCATCAAACATGATTTAGAGCTTGTTTATGGAAAAGTGCTTATTTCTGCATTTCAATGTTGTAACTTGCTGAAAACAGTCTACAGTGTTTCATAACATCTCGAATAAACATAACAAAAACATTTTTTATCCAGAGTGCTTCAAACATGATTTAGAGCTTGTTTATGGAAAAGTGCTTATTTCTGCATTTCAATGTTGCAACTTGCTGAAAACTGTCCACGGCGTTCATTTCATCTCAACTAGACACAGCACAGCAAAAATTGGATATCCAGAGTGCATCAAACATGATTTAGAGCTTGTTTATGGAAAAGTGCTTATTTCTGCATTTCAATGTTGTAACTTGCTGAAAACAGTCTACAGTGTTTTCATAACATCTCGAATAAACATAACAAAAACATTTTTTATCCAGAGTGCTTCAAACATGATTTAGAGCTTGTTTATGGAAAAGTGCTTATTTCTGCATTTCAATGTTGCAACTTGCTGAAAACTGTCCACGGTGTTCATTTCATCTCAACTAGACACAGCACAGCAAAAATTGGATATCCAGAGTGCATCAAACATGATTTAGAGCTTGTTTATGGAAAAGTGCTTATTTCTGCATTTCAATGTTGTAACTTGCTGAAAACAGTCTACAGTGTTTTCATAACATCTCGAATAAACATAACAAAAACATTTTTTATCCAGAGTGCTTCAAACATGATTTAGAGCTTGTTTATGGAAAAGTGCTTATTTCTGCATTTCAATGTTGCAACTTGCTGAAAACTGTCCACGGCGTTCATTTCATCTCAACTAGACACAGCACAGCAAAAATTGGATATCCAGAGTGCATCAAACATGATTTAGAGCTTGTTTATGGAAAAGTGCTTATTTCTGCATTTCAATGTTGTAACTTGCTGAAAACAGTCTACAGTGTTTTCATAACATCTCGAATAAACATAACAAAAACATTTTTTTATCCAGAGTGCTTCAAACATGATTTAGAGCTTGTTTATGGAAAAGTGCTTATTTCTGCATTTCAATGTTGCAACTTGCTGAAAACTGTCCACGGCGTTCATTTCATCTCAACCTAGACACAGCACAGCAAAAATTGGATATCCAGAGTGCATCAAACATGATTTAGAGCTTGTTTATGGAAAAGTGCTTATTTCTGCATTTCAATGTTGTAACTTGCTGAAAACAGTCTACAGTGTTTTCATAACATCTCGAATAAACATAACAAAAACATTTTTTATCCAGAGTGCTTCAAACATGATTTAGAGCTTGTTTATGGAAAAGTGCTTATTTCTGCATTTCAATGTTGCAACTTGCTGAAAACTGTCCACGGCGTTCATTTCATCTCAACTAGACACAGCACAGCAAAAATTGGATATCCAGAGTGCATCAAACATGATTTAGAGCTTGTTTATGGAAAAGTGCTTATTTCTGCATTTCAATGTTGTAACTTGCTGAAAACAGTCTACAGTGTTTTCATAACATCTCGAATAAACATAACAAAAACATTTTTTATCCAGAGTGCTTCAAACATGATTTAGAGCTTGTTTATGGAAAAGTGCTTATTTCTGCATTTCAATGTTGCAACTTGCTGAAAACTGTCCACGGCGTTCATTTCATCTCAACTAGACACAGCACAGCAAAAATTGGATATCCAGAGTGCATCAAACATGATTTAGAGCTTGTTTATGGAAAAGTGCTTATTTCTGCATTTCAATGTTGTAACTTGCTGAAAACAGTCTACAGTGTTTTCATAACATCTCGAATAAACATAACAAAAACATTTTTTATCCAGAGTGCTTCAAACATGATTTAGAGCTTGTTTATGGAAAAGTGCTTATTTCTGCATTTCAATGTTGCAACTTGCTGAAAACTGTCCACGGCGTTCATTTCATCTCAACTAGACACAGCACAGCAAAAATTGGATATCCAGAGTGCATCAAACATGATTTAGAGCTTGTTTATGGAAAAGTGCTTATTTCTGCATTTCAATGTTGTAACTTGCTGAAAACAGTCTACAGTGTTTTCATAACATCTCGAATAAACATAACAAAAACATTTTTTATCCAGAGTGCTTCAAACATGATTTAGAGCTTGTTTATGGAAAAGTGCTTATTTCTGCATTTCAATGTTGCAACTTGCTGAAAACTGTCCACGGCGTTCATTTCATCTCAACTAGACACAGCACAGCAAAAATTGGATATCCAGAGTGCATCAAACATGATTTAGAGCTTGTTTATGGAAAAGTGCTTATTTCTGCATTTCAATGTTGTAACTTGCTGAAAACAGTCTACAGTGTTTTCATAACATCTCGAATAAACATAACAAAAACATTTTTTATCCAGAGTGCTTCAAACATGATTTAGAGCTTGTTTATGGAAAAGTGCTTATTTCTGCATTTCAATGTTGCAACTTGCTGAAAACTGTCCACGGTGTTCATTTCATCTCAACTAGACACAGCACAGCAAAAATTGGATATCCAGAGTGCATCAAACATGATTTAGAGCTTGTTTATGGAAAAGTGCTTATTTCTGCATTTCAATGTTGTAACTTGCTGAAAACAGTCTACAGTGTTTTCATAACATCTCGAATAAACATAACAAAACATTTTTTATCCAGAGTGCTTCAAACATGATTTAGAGCTTGTTTATGGAAAAGTGCTTATTTCTGCATTTCAATGTTGCAACTTGCTGAAAACTGTCCACGGCGTTCATTTCATCTCAACCTAGACACAGCACAGCAAAAATTGGATATCCAGAGTGCATCAAACATGATTTAGAGCTTGTTTATGGAAAAGTGCTTATTTCTGCATTTCAATGTTGTAACTTGCTGAAAACAGTCTACAGTGTTTTCATAACATCTCGAATAAACATAACAAAAACATTTTTTATCCAGAGTGCTTCAAACATGATTTAGAGCTTGTTTATGGAAAAGTGCTTATTTCTGCATTTCAATGTTGCAACTTGCTGAAAACTGTCCACGGCGTTCATTTCATCTCAACTAGACACAGCACAGCAAAAATTGGATATCCAGAGTGCATCAAACATGATTTAGAGCTTGTTTATGGAAAAGTGCTTATTTCTGCATTTCAATGTTGTAACTTGCTGAAAACAGTCTACAGTGTTTTCATAACATCTCGAATAAACATAACAAAAACATTTTTTATCCAGAGTGCTTCAAACATGATTTAGAGCTTGTTTATGGAAAAGTGCTTATTTCTGCATTTCAATGTTGCAACTTGCTGAAAACTGTCCACGGCGTTCATTTCATCTCAACCTAGACACAGCACAGCAAAAATTGGATATCCAGAGTGCATCAAACATGATTTAGAGCTTGTTTATGGAAAAGTGCTTATTTCTGCATTTCAATGTTGTAACTTGCTGAAAACAGTCTACAGTGTTTTCATAACATCTCGAATAAACATAACAAAAACATTTTTTATCCAGAGTGCTTCAAACATGATTTAGAGCTTGTTTATGGAAAAGTGCTTATTTCTGCATTTCAATGTTGCAACTTGCTGAAAACTGTCCACGGCGTTCATTTCATCTCAACTAGACACAGCACAGCAAAAATTGGATATCCAGAGTGCATCAAACATGATTTAGAGCTTGTTTATGGAAAAGTGCTTATTTCTGCATTTCAATGTTGTAACTTGCTGAAAACAGTCTACAGTGTTTTCATAACATCTCGAATAAACATAACAAAAACATTTTTTATCCAGAGTGCTTCAAACATGATTTAGAGCTTGTTTATGGAAAAGTGCTTATTTCTGCATTTCAATGTTGCAACTTGCTGAAAACTGTCCACGGCGTTCATTTCATCTCAACCTAGACACAGCACAGCAAAAATTGGATATCCAGAGTGCATCAAACATGATTTAGAGCTTGTTTATGGAAAAGTGCTTATTTCTGCATTTCAATGTTGTAACTTGCTGAAAACAGTCTACAGTGTTTTCATAACATCTCGAATAAACATAACAAAAACATTTTTTATCCAGAGTGCTTCAAACATGATTTAGAGCTTGTTTATGGAAAAGTGCTTATTTCTGCATTTCAATGTTGCAACTTGCTGAAAACTGTCCACGGCGTTCATTTCATCTCAACTAGACACAGCACAGCAAAAATTGGATATCCAGAGTGCATCAAACATGATTTAGAGCTTGTTTATGGAAAAGTGCTTATTTCTGCATTTCAATGTTGTAACTTGCTGAAAACAGTCTACAGTGTTTTCATAACATCTCGAATAAACATAACAAAAACATTTTTTATCCAGAGTGCTTCAAACATGATTTAGAGCTTGTTTATGGAAAAGTGCTTATTTCTGCATTTCAATGTTGCAACTTGCTGAAAACTGTCCACGGCGTTCATTTCATCTCAACCTAGACACAGCACAGCAAAAATTGGATATCCAGAGTGCATCAAACATGATTTAGAGCTTGTTTATGGAAAAGTGCTTATTTCTGCATTTCAATGTTGTAACTTGCTGAAAACAGTCTACAGTGTTTTCATAACATCTCGAATAAACATAACAAAAACATTTTTATCCAGAGTGCTTCAAACATGATTTAGAGCTTGTTTATGGAAAAGTGCTTATTTCTGCATTTCAATGTTGCAACTTGCTGAAAACTGTCCACGGCGTTCATTTCATCTCAACCTAGACACAGCACAGCAAAAATTGGATATCCAGAGTGCATCAAACATGATTTAGAGCTTGTTTATGGAAAAGTGCTTATTTCTGCATTTCAATGTTGTAACTTGCTGAAAACAGTCTACAGTGTTTTCATAACATCTCGAATAAACATAACAAAAACATTTTTTATCCAGAGTGCTTCAAACATGATTTAGAGCTTGTTTATGGAAAAGTGCTTATTTCTGCATTTCAATGTTGCAACTTGCTGAAAACTGTCCACGGCGTTCATTTCATCTCAACTAGACACAGCACAGCAAAAATTGGATATCCAGAGTGCATCAAACATGATTTAGAGCTTGTTTATGGAAAAGTGCTTATTTCTGCATTTCAATGTTGTAACTTGCTGAAAACAGTCTACAGTGTTTTCATAACATCTCGAATAAACATAACAAAAACATTTTTTATCCAGAGTGCTTCAAACATGATTTAGAGCTTGTTTATGGAAAAGTGCTTATTTCTGCATTTCAATGTTGCAACTTGCTGAAAACTGTCCACGGTGTTCATTTCATCTCAACCTAGACACAGCACAGCAAAAATTGGATATCCAGAGTGCATCAAACATGATTTAGAGCTTGTTTATGGAAAAGTGCTTATTTCTGCATTTCAATGTTGTAACTTGCTGAAAACAGTCTACAGTGTTTTCATAACATCTCGAATAAACATAACAAAAACATTTTTTATCCAGAGTGCTTCAAACATGATTTAGAGCTTGTTTATGGAAAAGTGCTTATTTCTGCATTTCAATGTTGCAACTTGCTGAAAACTGTCCACGGCGTTCATTTCATCTCAACTAGACACAGCACAGCAAAAATTGGATATCCAGAGTGCATCAAACATGATTTAGAGCTTGTTTATGGAAAAGTGCTTATTTCTGCATTTCAATGTTGTAACTTGCTGAAAACAGTCTACAGTGTTTTCATAACATCTCGAATAAACATAACAAAAACATTTTTTATCCAGAGTGCTTCAAACATGATTTAGAGCTTGTTTATGGAAAAGTGCTTATTTCTGCATTTCAATGTTGCAACTTGCTGAAAACTGTCCACGGCGTTCATTTCATCTCAACTAGACACAGCACAGCAAAAATTGGATATCCAGAGTGCATCAAACATGATTTAGAGCTTGTTTATGGAAAAGTGCTTATTTCTGCATTTCAATGTTGTAACTTGCTGAAAACAGTCTACAGTGTTTTCATAACATCTCGAATAAACATAACAAAAACATTTTTTATCCAGAGTGCTTCAAACATGATTTAGAGCTTGTTTATGGAAAAGTGCTTATTTCTGCATTTCAATGTTGCAACTTGCTGAAAACTGTCCACGGCGTTCATTTCATCTCAACTAGACACAGCACAGCAAAAATTGGATATCCAGAGTGCATCAAACATGATTTAGAGCTTGTTTATGGAAAAGTGCTTATTTCTGCATTTCAATGTTGTAACTTGCTGAAAACAGTCTACAGTGTTTTCATAACATCTCGAATAAACATAACAAAAACATTTTTTATCCAGAGTGCTTCAAACATGATTTAGAGCTTGTTTATGGAAAAGTGCTTATTTCTGCATTTCAATGTTGCAACTTGCTGAAAACTGTCCACGGCGTTCATTTCATCTCAACTAGACACAGCACAGCAAAAATTGGATATCCAGAGTGCATCAAACATGATTTAGAGCTTGTTTATGGAAAAGTGCTTATTTCTGCATTTCAATGTTGTAACTTGCTGAAAACAGTCTACAGTGTTTTCATAACATCTCGAATAAACATAACAAAAACATTTTTTATCCAGAGTGCTTCAAACATGATTTAGAGCTTGTTTATGGAAAAGTGCTTATTTCTGCATTTCAATGTTGCAACTTGCTGAAAACTGTCCACGGCGTTCATTTCATCTCAACCTAGACACAGCACAGCAAAAATTGGATATCCAGAGTGCATCAAACATGATTTAGAGCTTGTTTATGGAAAAGTGCTTATTTCTGCATTTCAATGTTGTAACTTGCTGAAAACAGTCTACAGTGTTTTCATAACATCTCGAATAAACATAACAAAAACATTTTTTTATCCAGAGTGCTTCAAACATGATTTAGAGCTTGTTTATGGAAAAGTGCTTATTTCTGCATTTCAATGTTGCAACTTGCTGAAAACTGTCCACGGCGTTCATTTCATCTCAACTAGACACAGCACAGCAAAAATTGGATATCCAGAGTGCATCAAACATGATTTAGAGCTTGTTTATGGAAAAGTGCTTATTTCTGCATTTCAATGTTGTAACTTGCTGAAAACAGTCTACAGTGTTTTCATAACATCTCGAATAAACATAACAAAAACATTTTTTATCCAGAGTGCTTCAAACATGATTTAGAGCTTGTTTATGGAAAAGTGCTTATTTCTGCATTTCAATGTTGCAACTTGCTGAAAACTGTCCACGGTGTTCATTTCATCTCAACCTAGACACAGCACAGCAAAAATTGGATATCCAGAGTGCATCAAACATGATTTAGAGCTTGTTTATGGAAAAGTGCTTATTTCTGCATTTCAATGTTGTAACTTGCTGAAAACAGTCTACAGTGTTTTCATAACATCTCGAATAAACATAACAAAAACATTTTTTATCCAGAGTGCTTCAAACATGATTTAGAGCTTGTTTATGGAAAAGTGCTTATTTCTGCATTTCAATGTTGCAACTTGCTGAAAACTGTCCACGGTGTTCATTTCATCTCAACCTAGACACAGCACAGCAAAAATTGGATATCCAGAGTGCATCAAACATGATTTAGAGCTTGTTTATGGAAAAGTGCTTATTTCTGCATTTCAATGTTGTAACTTGCTGAAAACAGTCTACAGTGTTTTCATAACATCTCGAATAAACATAACAAAAACATTTTTTATCCAGAGTGCTTCAAACATGATTTAGAGCTTGTTTATGGAAAAGTGCTTATTTCTGCATTTCAATGTTGCAACTTGCTGAAAACTGTCCACGGTGTTCATTTCATCTCAACTAGACACAGCACAGCAAAAATTGGATATCCAGAGTGCATCAAACATGATTTAGAGCTTGTTTATGGAAAAGTGCTTATTTCTGCATTTCAATGTTGTAACTTGCTGAAAACAGTCTACAGTGTTCATAACATCTCGAATAAACATAACAAAAACATTTTTTATCCAGAGTGCTTCAAACATGATTTAGAGCTTGTTTATGGAAAAGTGCTTATTTCTGCATTTCAATGTTGCAACTTGCTGAAAACTGTCCACGGTGTTCATTCATCTCAACTAGACACAGCACAGCAAAATTGGATATCCAGAGTGCTTCAAACATGATTTAGAGCTTGTTTATGGAAAAGTGCTTATTTCTGCATTTCAATGTTGCAACTTGCTGAAAACTGTCCACGGCGTTCATTTCATCTCAACTAGACACAGCACAGCAAAAATTGGATATCCAGAGTGCATCAAACATGATTTAGAGCTTGTTTATGGAAAAGTGCTTATTTCTGCATTTCAATGTTGTAACTTGCTGAAAACAGTCTACAGTGTTTCATAACATCTCGAATAAACATAACAAAAACATTTTTTATCCAGAGTGCTTCAAACATGATTTAGAGCTTGTTTATGGAAAAGTGCTTATTTCTGCATTTCAATGTTGCAACTTGCTGAAAACTGTCCACGGTGTTCATTTCATCTCAACTAGACACAGCACAGCAAAAATTGGATATCCAGAGTGCATCAAACATGATTTAGAGCTTGTTTATGGAAAAGTGCTTATTTCTGCATTTCAATGTTGTAACTTGCTGAAAACAGTCTACAGTGTTTTCATAACATCTCGAATAAACATAACAAAAACATTTTTTATCCAGAGTGCTTCAAACATGATTTAGAGCTTGTTTATGGAAAAGTGCTTATTTCTGCATTTCAATGTTGCAACTTGCTGAAAACTGTCCACGGTGTTCATTTCATCTCAACCTAGACACAGCACAGCAAAAATTGGATATCCAGAGTGCATCAAACATGATTTAGAGCTTGTTTATGGAAAAGTGCTTATTTCTGCATTTCAATGTTGTAACTTGCTGAAAACAGTCTACAGTGTTTTCATAACATCTCGAATAAACATAACAAAACATTTTTTATCCAGAGTGCTTCAAACATGATTTAGAGCTTGTTTATGGAAAAGTGCTTATTTCTGCATTTCAATGTTGCAACTTGCTGAAAACTGTCCACGGCGTTCATTTCATCTCAACTAGACACAGCACAGCAAAAATTGGATATCCAGAGTGCATCAAACATGATTTAGAGCTTGTTTATGGAAAAGTGCTTATTTCTGCATTTCAATGTTGTAACTTGCTGAAAACAGTCTACAGTGTTTTCATAACATCTCGAATAAACATAACAAAAACATTTTTTATCCAGAGTGCTTCAAACATGATTTAGAGCTTGTTTATGGAAAAGTGCTTATTTCTGCATTTCAATGTTGCAACTTGCTGAAAACTGTCCACGGCGTTCATTTCATCTCAACTAGACACAGCACAGCAAAAATTGGATATCCAGAGTGCATCAAACATGATTTAGAGCTTGTTTATGGAAAAGTGCTTATTTCTGCATTTCAATGTTGTAACTTGCTGAAAACAGTCTACAGTGTTTCATAACATCTCGAATAAACATAACAAAAACATTTTTTATCCAGAGTGCTTCAAACATGATTTAGAGCTTGTTTATGGAAAAGTGCTTATTTCTGCATTTCAATGTTGCAACTTGCTGAAAACTGTCCACGGGTTCATTTCATCTCAACTAGACACAGCACAGCAAAAATTGGATATCCAGAGTGCATCAAACATGATTTAGAGCTTGTTTATGGAAAAGTGCTTATTTCTGCATTTCAATGTTGTAACTTGCTGAAAACAGTCTACAGTGTTTTCATAACATCTCGAATAAAATAACAAAAACATTTTTTTATCCAGAGTGCTTCAAACATGATTTAGAGCTTGTTTATGGAAAAGTGCTTATTTCTGCATTTCAATGTTGCAACTTGCTGAAAACTGTCCACGGTGTTCATTTCATCTCAACTAGACACAGCACAGCAAAAATTGGATATCCAGAGTGCATCAAACATGATTTAGAGCTTGTTTATGGAAAAGTGCTTATTTCTGCATTTCAATGTTGTAACTTGCTGAAAACAGTCTACAGTGTTTTCATAACATCTCGAATAACATAACAAAAACATTTTTTATCCAGAGTGCTTCAAACATGATTTAGAGCTTGTTTATGGAAAAGTGCTTATTTCTGCATTTCAATGTTGCAACTTGCTGAAAACTGTCCACGGTGTTCATTTCATCTCAACCTAGACACAGCACAGCAAAAATTGGATATCCAGAGTGCATCAAACATGATTTAGAGCTTGTTTATGGAAAAGTGCTTATTTCTGCATTTCAATGTTGTAACTTGCTGAAAACAGTCTACAGTGTTTCATAACATCTCGAATAAACATAACAAAAACATTTTTATCCAGAGTGCTTCAAACATGATTTAGAGCTTGTTTATGGAAAAGTGCTTATTTCTGCATTTCAATGTTGCAACTTGCTGAAAACTGTCCACGGTGTTCATTTCATCTCAACTAGACACAGCACAGCAAAAAATTGGATATCCAGAGTGCATCAAACATGATTTAGAGCTTGTTTATGGAAAAGTGCTTATTTCTGCATTTCAATGTTGTAACTTGCTGAAAACAGTCTACAGTGTTTTCATAACATCTCGAATAAACATAACAAAAACATTTTTTATCCAGAGTGCTTCAAACATGATTTAGAGCTTGTTTATGGAAAAGTGCTTATTTCTGCATTTCAATGTTGCAACTTGCTGAAAACTGTCCACGGTTCATTTCATCTCAACTAGACACAGCAAGCAAAAATTGGATATCCAGAGTGCATCAAACATGATTTAGAGCTTGTTTATGGAAAAGTGCTTATTTCTGCATTTCAATGTTGTAACTTGCTGAAAACAGTCTACAGTGTTTTCATAACATCTCGAATAAACATAACAAAAACATTTTTTATCCAGAGTGCTTCAAACATGATTTAGAGCTTGTTTATGGAAAAGTGCTTATTTCTGCATTTCAATGTTGCAACTTGCTGAAAACTGTCCACGGTGTTCATTTCATCTCAACCTAGACACAGCACAGCAAAAATTGGATATCCAGAGTGCTTCAAACATGATTTAGAGCTTGTTTATGGAAAAGTGCTTATTTCTGCATTTCAATGTTGCAACTTGCTGAAAACTGTCCACGGCGTTCATTTCATCTCAAGCTAGAACAGCACAGCAAAAATTGGATATCCAGAGTGCATCAAACATGATTTAGAGCTTGTTTATGGAAAAGTGCTTATTTCTGCATTTCAATGTTGTAACTTGCTGAAAACAGTCTACAGTGTTTTCATAACATCTCGAATAAACATAACAAAAACATTTTTTATCCAGAGTGCTTCAAACATGATTTAGAGCTTGTTTATGGAAAAGTGCTTATTTCTGCATTTCAATGTTGCAACTTGCTGAAAACTGTCCACGGTGTTCATTTCATCTCACCTAGACACAGCACAGCAAAAATTGGATATCCAGAGTGCTTCAAACATGATTTAGAGCTTGTTTATGGAAAAGTGCTTATTTCTGCATTTCAATGTTGTAACTTGCTGAAAACAGTCTACAGTGTTTTCATAACATCTCGAATAACACATAAAACAAACATTTTTTATCCAGAGTGCTTCAAACATGATTAGAGCTTGTTTATGGAAAAGTGCTATTTCTGCATTTCAATGTTGCAACTTGCTGAAAACAGTCCACGGTGTTCATTTCATTCAACTAGACACAGCACAGCAAAAATTTTTATCCAGAGTGCTTCAAAACATGATTTAGAGCTGGTTA